>NC_035442.2:70558326-70858326 GCF_002127325.2 Helianthus annuus | reverse complement strand
GTCAAGTAAACATACATAGCAAAACATAATGAAATCATGTACTAATAGTGTACTAATGAACATAGCAAGTATATGATATGAAAACATAAAAGCACGAAAGTAACAAGTAGGCACATGTGTTTCACCCCAAAATGTTTGAAAAACAGTAAAAGAGGGGACTATGTACTCACTTGAGGGTGCTTAGAAGTCTTGAACAACAACCAAGCAAAGCTAGAGGGATCACGGAATCAAACGGCACCCTATATAGATAACTACATAAATAACCGGACCTAAATCGGGAGATTGGATAGTATGAGGTTTCGTAAACCAAATGAGTATTGGAACTCATATGATATGGTTTAACAAAGCCCATATACTAAAATGAAACCTAACCTAAGTGCTTATGACCCATTACGACTCGTTTAGGTAGCTTATGCTACTTTAGCGCGTCGTTCGCGTAAAACACGTTCGGAATGCCTAACTAGCCCTATGACAAGTGAAATATGCCTTAACATGTTTAATATTGTTGCTAAATTAGTTTAGATGTCAAAAGTTACTTACACGGGCTTAAAATGAATTTTGGCGACAAAAGGGTATTTTGTTAATTTTCCTAAGGCATAGAAACTACTTATCACACAACTACTTAAACGACGTGACCATAAGGTATAACCTCAGAAGGTTATTCCCTATACAACCATGGTCACCTAAAGTGTTTGGTCGGATCCTAAAGATCGACCAAATGGGTCGGGTTTGAAAGCATAAGCGATTGTTTAGATCGCTTACCTTTACCACCCTAAATAAGCACCAATCTAAAAGCGACGAGCTAAACATGCTAGAACATGTTTAGTTAAGTTAGAAAACAGGTTTGGTATTAAAACAAACGGTTTTAATACCCTAGAGTAGTTTAGTTACAAAATACGCGAGAAAACGTATTTTGGCCGAAACTACGACTCGTCACTAAGCCTATATAACGTGGAAATCAGTAGGTATAGTCACTAGGGACTATAACCATCGTGATTATGCTCACGTTATGAAGTTCAAACGAACTTCGCATTGACTATAAACTGGTCAATGCAGAAAGTCAAACGCAGTTTGACTTTAACGCTAAAACGAACAAAAGAACGAAAGAATACTTACAACGGGTCCAAGAACGGAAGCTTTGATCCGAATATTCTCAGGTATGAAGTGATAAACACATCAACTTAGAGAACCAATTCAGATTCAAAGTGTGGGTTTGAGAGTGAAGATGGAGGTGGGTATTTATAGGAAAACCAAGACCGTTAGGATCGTTCCTCGATAAACGAGCATTAATCTGAACCGTCAAAGTGGGCACAAGGTTTTGGAAAACTAGGGGTGCCTCAAAACCATCAAATGGTATTGAAAATGTTACAAAATAGCCCCTAATCTTCAAGTTACATGCTGAAAATGGACCTGCAATTGCAAAAATGGAGTTTCTGCCCAGATCAGTTGCTCGCTTAGCGCCACGGGGTAGGCATTTGGTGCTCGCGCTACGCTAGCATGTGCCAGATACAGCAAAGTTTCAAAAATGGCAGAAATGGTCTCTGCACCTGTTTAAGGCCTTTTTCGATGCGTTTGAACCCCGTTAACCTCATTTCAAGGCTCTAAAATGAAGTTAAGGTATACGGAACTCAAAACATGCTCAAAAATATCTCAGATGTCGGTTCGATTGGTCGTACGATCGCGATGTTTGCTTAATTACGACGGAATGCGCATAAGCGCGAAAAACGATCCAAATTGCGCGACGAATGGATTTTTCTTATGCCAAACACTAAAATAAAATATTTTAATGCTTACATAAATTTTTGGATGTCCGGAAGTATTCAGAACCTAAGTTATGCGCGAAAATGCAAACTTATGCACTTTTTGACGCTTTTAGTCCCTGAATGACCAAAAAGTTTATTTTAGCACACCGAACACCTCAAAGCCTATTTCTAAGCTATGTAAAGGATATTTTGGGTATGTTTAACTTATGGTCAAGTTCCGGAATGTCCGTTACACTACAAATTGATATACTTTCGCAGTTTGTCGAATTTAGTCCCTGTAAGCGAATAGACTTGATTTCGGCATACCAAACCATCCAAAACTAATTTCTAAGCTATGTAAAGGTTATTTAAGGTATGTTAAGCCTATGTCACTATTCCGGAGTGTTTGTTGCATTAAACTGGTTATATTTACGCATCAGTGCGCTTATAACCCTCAAGAAAGCGATCTAAAGCCCGAAATCGAACAAGAATTGATATGTGCAAAAGATACACATATCTTTATAAATCCCAAATATGAAATACAATATTTCACTGGTTTGGTATTTGTTTGATGGTTGAAGAGACACAGAATATCATAAGTAGTACCTGCACTTAGCCTTTTTGGGAAAATACGTCAGTTTACACTGGTAAATACAATTTAACTGACTCATTTTGATAATGCTTAAAATTGATTTGAATGCACATGGCACAAAACTTTTTAAATTGGGATAATTATTTGTATATAATCTTGTAAAAGAATTACATGTTTCTTATACATTCAGTAGCCAGGGTTGAACACCGGGTTAAAGATTAATTGACACACCACATGGTATAGTCCCGCGGCGGGTTGAACCCGAAACCAGCGGTTATACCTTATTATTTATAAATGCGCTGGCGGGTGTACGCATACACCCGCGTGCTAAGGTCGTGGCCATTTCTTTAAATGATGCCAAGGATATCCGGGACATAGTCATTAACCCCCCAAAGATTTTAAGCAAACAAAACAATTTAAACGGGTCATTTCAATGATTTAACCATCATACAATTAAAGATTCAATGGCCGACCAAGCGGTATTTTAGATACCATACCCTAGGCCCGTATAGGGAAAATAAGTTAAAAGTATTTACCTGAGCAAGTATAGTCACAATAAGCAAGTGCAAATAGCTTTTACCGGGTCTCCTATTCTGGAACGAAGGTTCATAATAACCTATTAGACTCCTAACGGGTCTTTAATTTAGCCTAAGCTTAGACCGGTTAGTTTTAAAGAATGAATACGGTTTAAGCGTATGATTAAGCGAAGACCGTTTTAGAATGTGGTTTTGACCTGACAAGCTTGTATGCTTGTTTAATATGGGTAACTTAAACAATTCTGGATTTTGAGACAAAAATGATATGGTTTGACCCGTTTCGGCTAATATATGCAAACTACTTACATACGCCGCTCTGAACGCGAAAAGTGCGTAACAAGTAACCATAAGAGTCATATACAAGTTTCCTAAGTTAATGTGCCTTAAATATGTTGTGACATCCGTAAGATATCTTCTATTATGCCCAAAATGATTTTAAACTCAAACTATGCCCCGTAAGGGCATTTTGGTCATTTTAAAGAGTATAAAAGAGTTTAGTTAGTAATCTGAGTTATAGGTCTGATTAATTCAGTAAATATACTTAATTTAATAAGTCATAACAGTAGGGTATCATATATATGTGAAATTTATTAATTATAACCATACTATGCACCGTAGAGGCATTTTGGTAATTTCACATAAGCCTAAAAGGTCAAAACTGGAAATCTGAGTTTGAAACTTTTTCTTACAGTTAAAATATAAAAATTCACTGAAAATATCCGTAAGCATCAACCCTTATATATTTAAACTAGTTTTGATACATACTATGCGTTCAAAACGCTAAAAAGGCGATTTGGAGCCATTTCTGGATTTTTAAAAGAAAGCTAATATTTTTATTATTGCAGAAGGCTCAAAATATTTTATTTAACATATTAGATCCATAGAAAAAGGTTTGGTATCAAAAACATTTGTAGAACTCATTTTATAGCCAAAAAGGGCAAAACCGGCAATAACCGAATTAAGCTTAGAACTCTAAGTTATGCTCAGCCTAAAAATAAATAAAAATCTCCAAAAATCCCAAAATATTATTTTATATTAGTAGGTAATAATTTTGGTATCAAAAATTGGGTTTAGATAGGCTATATGCTAATCATGCCATTAAATTACTAAAAACTTCTTATTTACGCTAATGAGCATAACTCCTATTCTAGACCTCAAAATGATGCCAAATTTTAGGAACAACTTTATAAATCAGTAATGAAGGTTCCTACTCTTTTACTTTTCCAAAATTCACATTTTAAGGTGAAAAGGGCATAATAGTCAACATTTAAGCAATTAACGGAAACATGCATATGAATCAGATATCTAATGAACCAAGTTGTATAATCACAGAGGGTTATACTAACATGTAACCTGGTCCTATTAAGGCTCTAAGGCATTTCCAAACTAAGCTCAAACGGGTCAGAACTGAAAGTCAAGGCAGAAGTCAAACTATGCGACTTTCGGTCCCAAACTGAGCCTAAACTGAAAATTGTCTGGTTGAACATGTTTAGACATGTTCTTACATTAATTACCAAGTTATATTAATGATAAAACAGGTTGTATGGCTTCTACATTGCTAATTATGCCTTAATTTGAAAAGAGTAAATAACAAGTTTTGTCCTTTATGTTTACACCAAATTGCAGGCGGTGTCCTTTACCTTCAAAATTGACGGGCTTTGTACTTAATGTTTCAAAATCTTGCACGTGATGTCCTTTAGTCCAAACCCAGTTAGATTTTTTAGTTAAATAAAATTATAAAAAGGGTATTTTAGTCTTTTTCTTTCCCATTTATTTAATATTATTTAAAAAATAAAACAATTATTGTTATTATTATAATTATAACTCTCTATATGTACTCATCTCTCTCTCTATCTACCACTACCACCTCCCACCATCACCATCACCATCAACCCGCCACTACCACCCGCCAACCACCCACTTCCGCCGCCATCACCACCACCGCCACCACCTCCTTCATCATCTACAACCACTATCATCGAAGTGTCAATTCATTGTTAATATAAGTTGTAAAAAACAATATCCATGAGTAAAACAATATTACCTGGCACGCCTTTGATAAAATTTGGTTTCCTTCTTGAAAACAAAAGTGCACAGGTTTGGTTTCCTTCTTGAAAACAAAAGTGCACAGGAATTCATATCAGGGTACTTCCACCAAGGTTGCACAACAATTCATCATATTAAAGCTCTTTATCATTCGGTTTTTCAAACTCGTTAACTTCAGAAAATCTGCCAAAAATTTGTAGGTGGTTAGTATGGTGAAACTTCCATATATCTTATCTAATTTAATAAGCACCAATAAAGGTAAATAAGAGTATAAATGTGACATCGTGCAATTTGTGGTCATGAGTGTATAAGCATCTAACACAGATTTCCAATTCAACTCAACAATCTAAAAACCCCAAAAATCCCCAAAAATCCCCAAAACCAAGAATCACCAAAACCCCTAAAAAACAACTCACCAACCAAAACACAATTTTGGTAACAATTCAAGCCTCCATCCTCTGCCGATTCACCGACTGACCGACGACAGAGGCACCCAAAAACCGATTACCACCATCACCGCAGCCCCACCGGATCACCACCATCACCGCCGCCGCACCGGCTCCACCATCACAAACCGCAACCATCTCCACCATCACCATCCACCCCACCATCTCCGCCATCACAAACCGCAACCATCTCCCACCATCACCATCCACCCTACCTCCAGTCTCCAACATCCACCATCTCGGAAGAAAGAGTACAGACTTTCTTTTTATTTTAAATTTTTCATTATTTATATAATAGTCCCTTAAAATAAGTTGTTTTACATAATAGTCCCTTTGGAGGTAAAATGACAATAATGCCCTCATGTGCCTTGCACATGACCGAATTTAACCAAAAAAATTAACTAGGTTTGGTCTAAAGGACAGAACGTGTAAGATTTTGAAACATTAAGTACAAAATGAGTCAATTTTGAAGGTAAAGGACACCGCCTATAATTTGGTACAAACATAAAGGACAAAAATTGTAATTTACTCATTTGAAAATAAGCTTTCTGTTGACTTTTTTAAAGTTAACTTTGACCCGACATTTGACTTACTTAGAGTGGTAATCAGGGAGTACCCTTTTAAGGGTTTATTACCCACATAATTACCTACTCATAGGTATTTTTAATTCGAGATTTGACCGGATAATTATGGATTAATCTCGAAGTCAAACCTTAATTACGACGGTTTGACTTTTAGCTAATTAACTAAGCTAAACTGAATTAAGAAGGGTTAAGGACACTTACAAGAGTCCTAATTATGATTATGGAGCCTAAGAGAAGTTGATTACTGACCAGAGAGCTCCAGAGACCAGTCTTGAAGTGAGTTTGAATAAATGTAAAAAATGGTTGCAACTTCACTTCTTTATATAGGAACCCCAAATGCACAAGATCATGCCAAGCCACTCTACTAATGTTATGGGATGTTCCTAGGTGTCCCTATGTTGCTAAATACCAGTTGCAAGATCCCTGTTTTCGAAAACCACCCATATAAGGCGGTGCAACCTGCTTAACAGGCAACTGTCCAAAAATTCGCCCAGGTACAGGTCTTACGGACCGTAAGCCTTTGGCCTTGCGGTCCGTATCTGCTCCCCGGACTTGATCGCCTAGCTCCACCATCTTATGGACCGTAAGGGACTACCTTTGCGGTCCGTAAGCCTTCATCAGAAGACAAAAATTTGCAAACTTTCAAGCTTTGGCCATGCAATCTTGTTAGTCCGAATCTTGTGCTTCTTTTCAGTAGAGAGGACCAAGTTTTTAGCCGTTGCATGCCTTGCATGTACTAACACAACTTTGGATTCTTGTGGGAGGTTTTGAATATCAAAATTATCGAGAATTCACATTGGATCCATGTCTTAGTTACAATCAATTTATTATTTAGGATAACCAGATTTATTTATACAGTTTAGATGTTGATTAAGTATATCCTGGTTAGGGATTTATTAATAGGTCGCTCAGAGGTATAAATTAACATGTCAACGTTTTTAAATCCTACCATACATCTTTATCTGGATCCGGGTTCATAACATGTTTGTATTACTTGACACGTGTCTTTATTTTATTGGGTACGATTTTACGAGGTGTTACATCCTCACCCCCTTAAAAGAAATCTCGACCTCGAGATTTATTAGAACAACTGAGGGTACTTTTCTTTGATGGTGGACTCTAACTCCTACGTGTATTCGGGGCCTCTGCGGGTATCCCATTTTACCTTTACAATAGGCACATGCTTCCTTCGAAGCTTCTTTACCTGTCGATCCTCAATCGACAAAGGTTTTTCCATATATTTCAAGCTCTCATCTATGTGCACATCTGTGTGTGGTATGACTAGTGATTCATCCGCTAGACATTTCTTCAAATTGCAGATGTGGAATACATTGTGAATACCACTTAGCTCTTTAGGTAAGTTTAACTTATAAGCCACTGTTCCTACACATTCGATGATCTCGAATGGTCCTATGTATCTCGGGCTTAACTTACCTTTCTTACCAAATCGCATCACCCCTATCCAGGGTGATACTTTAAGCAAAACTTTATCTCCAACCTCAAACTTCAGAGGTTTTTGTCTTTTGTCAGCATAACTCTTCTGCCTATCCCTGGCAGCTTTCAGGCGGTCACGAATCTGGACAATCTTGTCTGTCGTTTCAAAGACTATGTCAGGACTTGATAATTGAGTTTCCTCTAATTCTGCCCAACAAATAGGCGTTCTGCATTTCCTGCCATATAATGCCTCAAAAGGCGCAGCCTGAATGCTTGTATGGTAGCTATTGTTATAGGAGAACTCGACTAATGGTAGGTGCTTATCCCAACTACCACCTAAGTCAATTACACATGCATGTAGCATGTCTTCCAGAGTTTGAATGGTACGCTCACTCTGCCATCCGTTTGAGGATGGTAAGCTGTACTAAAATTCAAATGCGTGCCCAAAGATTGTTGGAAACTTTTCCAAAAATGGGATGTGTATCTAGTATCCCTGTAAGAGATAATAGATACTGGTACGCCATGTAGAGAGACAATCTTTTCTACGTACAATTGGGCTAACATGTCAGAGCTATAAGTCTCCTTAATGGGTAGGAAATGTGCTGACTTAGTAGTCTATCAACTATGACCCATATAGTATCATTCCCTTTCATTGTCTTTGGCAACTTGGTGATGAAATCCATCGTCACCATTTCCCATTTCCAAGTGGGGATTTTAGGCTGTTGTAGCAAACCTGACGGCTTTCGATGTTCAGCTTTGACTTACGCACACGTCAACCATTTAGCTACATAGGCAGCTATAGACATCTTCAAGCCTATTCACCAATAATTTGCCTTCAATCCTGGTACATCTTATCAGCTCCAGGATGAACGGAATATTTAGCACTGTGGGCTTCCTGGAGGATAACATCCCGAAGTCCTCCATAACAGGAACCTATATTCGTCCATTTAATCTTAGAATTCCGTCCTTGCCATAGGATAACTGTTCTTCAGTTACTCCTAGCTTTTCCTCAGGATAGTTAGCTTCCAAAACAGCTTCTTTCTGCGCAGCTAACAATCTTTCATTCAAATTATTCTTTATCTCAATGCTCTTGGCATTGATTCTTAGAGGCGTCACTCTTTCCTTTCTACTTAAGGCATCAGCGACTACATTTGCCTTGCCAGGATGGTATCTTATCTCACACTCATAATCATTCAAGGTTTCCATCCATCGTCGCTACCTCATATTCAAATCCTTCTGATTGAACAGATGTTGAAGGCTTTTGTGATCAGAATAGATCACACACTTAGTTCCATACAGGTAATGCCTCCAAAGTTTTAGTGCAAATACAACGGCACCCAGCTCCAAGTCATGGGTGGTGTAATTCTTCTCGTGCACCTTTAACTGACGTGAAGCGTAGGCAATGACCTTGCCTTTCTGCATCTACAAACAGCCCATACCGGTGTGTGATGCATCATAATATACCACAAACTCATCAATCCCATCTTGCAATGTCAATACAGGAGCATTGCTCAACTTCTGCTTCAAAGTATCAAAGGATTCTTGCTGTTTAGGCCCCCAATCAAACTTGCTATTTTTGCGAGTGAGTAATGTCAGGGGTTCTGCAATTCTTGAGAAGTTTTCGATAAATCGCCTGTAATATCCTGCCAGTCCTAGAAAGCTGCGAATCTCCGTAGGTGTCATTGGCTCTTGCCAGTTCATAATAGCTTCTATCTTAGCGGGATCTACTTGGATACCACACTCACTAACATGTCCAAGAAATTGGACTTCACAAAGCCAAAATTCACACTTAGAAAATTTGGCATAGAGCTTTTCTTGTTGTAGTAATTTCAGGATGCAACGGAGATGCTTCTCGTGGTCAGCTTGACTTTTCGAGTAAATGAGAATGTCATCGATGAAAACGATGACAAATTTATCCAAGTAAGGCTTGCAAACGCGATTCATGAGATCCATGAATGCCGCAGGTGCATTAGTGAGCACAAAAGGCATCACTAGGAACTCGTAATGACCATAACGAGTGTGACAACCGGTAATTTACGCGCTTAATTATGTGATTATCAGGTGATTACGCAATAATAAATAGTGTTTACGACGCTAATTAACTAAATTAGGCCCTTGGAGTGCCCAGGAACGTTTGTTCAGCTATACAGTGCGCGTGTGGTGATTTACGGAAAATCTGCTGAGTATCACGCGACAACGGATCGATACCGTACAAAATACTGATGACACCGACAAATATGGATGCTACACGAATATTTTATGCTCAGGGAGTTTGAGTCGCGATATCGGGTCTCGTAGGAATTACGGGCCACCTACTCATGAGATGGGCTTGTGGGCACTGAGGCCAAGTACAAAACCCGCAAGCCTAAACCTACACCAAAAATATTAAATCCTATCAAGATCTTGCAAATCTAAACAAAATCTGTGCAAGATTTCAAAATCTAAGCAAAATCTATATAAAATCTACAAAATCTATACTAAATCTACACAAAAGATTTTAACCCTAAAAATAAAACAACTGACCTGAATGTCATTTGTTTGCACCATAGACATGAATAACACTTTGTTCTATAAATAGAGACCATCATCCCTCTTCTTGCATCCATTCAATATACACACACATAAAGCAGACTACCACTCACCCCCTTACACCCGAATCCCCTCTCTCTCTCGTTTCCTTTCCCCCTCAAAACACAGAACAACAAAGCCAATCATCTTCCCTCACAAAAACAAAACCCAACATCAGCCACACCTCTCGATCTCTTCCCTCTCTCCGACTGAACCCCGGTGACCGGATTTCATCACCGGCGACACCAGCGAAGCTCCGATCGGAGCACGGCGGACCGGCGGTGAGTATTTCAGCGAAGCAAACCCCCCACCCTTTTTCCTCGATAACAGAACAGACCACCACCACCATCATCGGGTGGTGGTGAGCGGTGGTGGTGTGAAGATGGAACAGAAAGAGAGAGAGAGTCGGAGAAGGGGCAGCGCCGCCGCTAACGGCGGCGGCAGTGGCGGCGTGATGGTGGTCCTTCTGGTCCGACAAGCTTCTGGTAACACTCCCGCACCCTGTTCTTTTTATATCTTTTTTTTTCGGGTGATGATGGATGCTTCTTGTTGGTGAGATAATGATGATGAAGACGGTGGTGGCCGGCAACGGCACGGCCACCGGTGCTCCGAGATGGCGGCGGTGACCTTGAGTTACCGATTGGTTCACATTTGATGATGATAATATGCTGTAAATGTTCGATTCAGTTTTTAGAAGTCCCGGGTTCGGATTGGTCAGGCGGATCGGTTGACTCGGTCAGCGAGTCAACAGAGTCAAGGACAGTCAACAGGAAGGCTCGGGTCAGTTTTGAATGCGGTTCAGACAACTCAGCGAGCCGACTCGGTCAAACTCAGTCAACCCGAGTCAACTCAGTTGACTCGGTCAACTCAGTCAACAAGAGCTGACTCGGTCAACTCAGTCGACACGGTCAACTCAGTTAAATGGTTCGATGTTTCGACACGTGAAGACTCGGTAAAGGATTTATGACGATTAACATTTACGTTCATTTGTTATTTTTATCTAACGTGACAAACGAGCTCGAACCGACTAACGATCTTGCATTTAGTGAATTGATCATTCATATTTGGCATTTTGATAAATTTCGTATATATTATGTGTTGGGTTGTTGAATCTTGATAAAAGTAACGACAACTTGCGTTGTCGGGGGCGTCCAAAAACAGAGGAAACTCTGCCCGTTTTTCGAGAAAATCCGGAATATACAACACGTTTTATTATAAAATAAACTATCGAATTTTTGGAAAAACGAATACGAACATATAATTTCTTTTGACAATACGTTATAAAAGCGGCAATTCTTAAATATAGTTATTATTATATTTATTTCAAACAAACTCAAACTCGAATCCTTTTATAAATAAATATAGTATATATTTATTTTAAGCATACGACTCGATGAAATTTTTATAAATATAACTTTTATATTTATTTCAAACGCCGAAACGGCATATACATATATTTTGGCAAAATATACAAGACGCAATATATAATGCAAGTCTATTATATATTACTTTCATACGAACATTCCTATATATCAACATACGACTTCACAAAACGAAGCTAAACGAATATAACTTAATCACTTTCATTAAGTTAACAACTTACGTCAAATCGTTCAGTTAACGATTCGGTAGAGCTCGGTAACACGTAGTTACCGTTTTTGCTTAGAAACTTATTAGATATTCCATGTTAGGAATATTGTAGAATGCACGCTAGCGAGCCTCGTCTTGGAAACGACATCGCGAAGTCGTATTTAGCTAGCCTTGCAAGGAATATTCAGGTGAGTTCATGCTCCCCCTTTTCTTTAACTGTTTTTGTTTTACACTTCGGGGGTGAAATACATGTCACAAATTGAATATTGTTTGCATATGTTATGATGGGTACAAAAACATTCAAGTGAAACATTCTAGATCATGTCTCGAATAGGGTACCATAAGCACCATTAATCAACGTATACATTTAGACCGCGGAACAAAAGGTTAGATCTAATGGGTTTCAGGCAACCCCACTCTTGGCCTACTTCTACCAATGAGTGCTTCTGTGTCTCAGTCAAAGTTGACAAAAATGCCTAGGTTTGGTGGCTTCCTATGTCGTGACACATGTTAGTGGCCTTGCAAACCACTAGCGATCTCAAACATTCATAGTACTCAGTTACAGATACGTTTTACAAGTTACATTCGAACATTCATACATTCTGCAAGTTACATACCATGTTTACATTCAAGTATTTAAACATTCAACAATACAACAAAAACCGGTCATTCAAAAAGATTTATTTCAAATCTCTTACAAACAAACTATGAACTCGCTCAACTTTATGTTGATTTTTCGCATGTTTCTTTCTCAGGTTGCATTTTAAGACAAGGCACGGTTGGAATAGGAGAACCATGAAGAGTCGAGTACTTAGTGGCGTTCATTTTCTAAAAGACTTAGATTGTTTACTTCCGCTGTGCAATGAAGATACCAGTCCAGTCACGCCAATGCTCTGATAATTTCGGGGTGTGACAACGAGTCCTAAATGCAGTCTTGTGCACATCTTCATCTTTGACCTTCAATAGGTTATAGCCTGACCTTAAATCAATCTTAGAAAAGTAGCTTGCTCCCTGTAATTGATCGAACAGATCGTCGATCCTGGGCAAAGGATACCTATTCTTGATAGTAACCTTATTTAGCTCACGGTAATCAATGCATAGACTCATTGATCCATCCTTCTTCTTGATAAACAAGATTGGCGCTCCCCAAGAAGACGAACTAGGTCTAATAAAATCTTTGGCTACCAAGTCATCTAGCTGCGTCCTCAATTCCTTCATCTCTATTGGTGCCAATCTATAAGGCGCTCTCGCAACAGGTGCTGCTCTAGGGATGATTTCAATTCTGAACTCTACTTGTCTATCTGGTGGTAAGCCAGGTAGTTCTTCAGGGAAAACTTCAGGGTATTCCGAAATGACTGGTATATCTTCAATCTTGGGCTTCTGCTCATCTACGGTTACTTGTGCCATATAAATGACACAACCCTTCTTCAGACATCTGGATGCTTTGAACATAGACACTTGCTCGGGCAGTCCATACTAGGTATCTCCCTGGATGGTAAGTGGCTCACCAGACGGAGTCTTGATCACCACTTGCTTCTTGTTGCACATAATCTGGGCTTGGTTATGCGATAACCAATCCATGCCTATTACTATATCAAAACCAGCTAGCTTAAAAGGAAGTAAGTGTCACACCCCCAAAATCCACATGCGGAGTATCACCGCTTGGGAGCGTGACATGACCAGGATCAAGCCACCAATCATATTGAACATGTAATTAATAAGTAAAAGTAAATGTCATTCAACCACCAATATGAAAGGTGTTCAAAAAATAAGTATGTTATCACTGTTTAGCGGAAGCGTATAAATAAAACCCAACATGTAACAATAATCAAAGCATCAATTAAACCGGTTAAACAAGCACACAACTAACCGAGGTAGATGGTACGAGGGTTTGATCGTTCACGAGGGCTTGGGGGTACACAAGGCTGCCGTCACACTTGGGAGAGTTCTAGGTTTTCTGTTTTGTCAACAGTGTGACGAATGAAGTGGTTACGCATAACTTGTACGCGTTTAAGTGTTTTTGGGCCCTTACTGGGCTTGGCGAAAAATCTGGGCCGGCGAATCACTTGAGTTTCGCCGAGATTTACTTGGCGAAACAAGCTTTTGTGTCGTCGAGGTGCATATGGCGAAACACACTTGTGTTTCACCGGGTTGTTCAAGTCTTAAGTAGTTTACACGTTATGCAATCAAGTACTTTACACATATTCCTCACAAAAAGATTCAGCATTCATCTTACTTATAATCCAACGTACAGTTACAAGTCAAACAAGTCAAACAACTAATAGTCAAAGTCAACGTGCATTTAATGCGAAAGTGAAAGTCGGAAACTCGAGTTGTCACATTATCCCCAACTTGAAAGAAATTTCGTCCCGAAATTTAGCATGCGGTTACTGAGGAAGCTAGGTAAGTTGTATTGTTCACTGGTTTTCCTAGGGTTTCACATCATCCCCCCGTTGATTTGGAATTTCGTCCCGAAAATTCTGCAGTAGTAGCTTCAGCCTCAGTAGTGGTTGCATTGGTTCTGAATAACTGGGGATACTTGAGTTTCATTTGATCTTCACGCTCCCAGGTGAACTCTGGGCCACGACGGGAGTTCCAACGAACGCGAACAAGAGGGATTCTCGTGTTCTTGAGGACCTTAACATCCTGGTCCGTGATTTCAACAGGTTCCTCGACGAACTGCAACCGCTCGTCGATAGTGAGCTCCTTCAAGGGAACTATGAGGGTCTCATCTGACAGGCACTTCTTCAGGTTCGACACGTGAAAGACATTGTGAACTGCACCGAGTTCAGCTGGTACGTTTAGCTTGTATGCCACTTTGCCAATCTTCTCTATGATCTCGAACGGTCCGACATACCACGGATTTAGTTTGCCTCGCTTGCCAAAGCGAACCACACCCTTCCAGGGTGAAACTTTAAGTAAAACCCGGTCCCCGACCTGAAATTCCAACGGTTTCCTACACTTATCCGCGTAGCTTTTCTGACGGTCGCGAGCTGCCGCCATACGTTGCCGTATCTGCGCAATCTTTTCCGTGGCGTCCACTACAATCTCTGGACCCGTGATCTGACTATCCCCCACCTCTGCCCAACAGAGAGGTGACCGGCATTTACGCCCGTACAATGCCTCGAATGGGGCGGCTTGTATGCTGGTGTGATAACTGTTATTGTATGAGAACTCCACCAAAGGGAGATGCTTTTCCCAGCTATTGCCGAAGTCGATAACGCATGCCCGAAGCATGTCTTCGAGAGTCTGGATCGTGCGCTCAGACTGTCCATCCGTCTGAGGATGATACGCTGTGCTCATGTCTAATCGTGAGCCAAAAGATTTGTGCATCGCTTGCCATAGCTCTGACGTGAATCGTGCATCCCGATCCGAAATGATGGAGGTGGGCACCCCGTGCCTCGAAACAACTTCTTTAAGATAAACGTCTGCGAGAGTGGAGAACTTATCCGTTTCCTTTATAGCCAGGAAGTGTGCAGACTTGGTGAGTCGATCCACGATCACCCATATAGTATCATTCCCACGCTGGGATCTGGGTAGGCCTGTAACAAAATCCATGGAAATTTCTTCCCATTTCCATTGCGGTATCTTGGGTTGCTGAAGTAGGCCCGTAGGTTTCTGATACTCCACTTTGACTTTTGCACATGTTAAACACTTGCCAACATAAGTCGCGATGTGGCCTTTCATGCCAGGCCACCAGTATGTTGTTTTGAGATCGTGGTACATTTTATCCGACCCTGGATGTACCGAGTAGCGGGACTTGTGTGCTTCATCCATCACAAGCTCTCGTAAACTGCCATAAAGTGGGACCCAAATACGCCCTGTTACATAGTAGGCACCGTCTTCCTTCTGTTCTAATCGTTGCCTTGAGCCGCGTAAGGCTTCAGCCTTGACGTTTTTGGGTTTCAATGCTTCTATCTGAGCAGTTCGTATCTGTGCAGGAAGACTGGACTGAATGGTGAGTTGCAAAGCTCATACACGCCTAGGTGTAGTATCTTTCCGACTGAGGGCATCAGCCACAACATTGGCCTTGCCTGGATGGTACTTGATGGCACATTCGTAATGGTTCAGAAGTTCGACCCATCTTCGTTGACGCATGTTCAAATCCTTTTGCTTAAGGATATGCTCAAGACTCCTGTGATCGGTGTAAATTGTGCACTTGGTACCGTACAGGTAGTGTCGCCATATCTTAAGCGCGAAAACAACAGCTCCCAGCTCTAGATCGTGCGTCGTGTAGTTCCGTTCATGAACCTTGAGTTGCCGCGAGGCGTAAGCAATAACTTTATCCCGTTGCATCAATACACAACCAAGACCCTTTATTGACGCGTCACAATAAACCACAAAGTCATCCGTGCCCTCTGGCAATGAGATAATAGGTGCGCTGCAAAGCCTATCCTTTAAGTACTGGAAAGCGGTTTCCTGGGAATCTCCCCAACGGTAGGTGACACCCTTCTGTGTCAGTAGTGTAAGCGGCTGTGCGATCCTTGAAAAGTCTTTGATAAATCGCCTGTAGTAACCCGCCAAACCCAAGAATTGGCGTATTTCCGTTGGAGTGCGAGGCGCAGGCCAATTCCTGATCGAATCCACCTTGGATGGATCAACATGAATCCCATCCTTGTTTACCACATGGCCTAGAAAGTGGACTTCACGAAGCCAGAAGTCACATTTTGATAACTTGGCGTACAACTGTTCCTTTCGTAGCAGTTCCAAGATCAATTGTAAATGCTGCTCGTGTTCCTCCTGACTCTTGGAGTAAATCAGAATGTCGTCGATGAAAACAATAATGAACTTGTCTAGATACGGCTTGCACACCCTGTTCATCAAATCCATAAATACAGCAGGCGCGTTTGTTAACCCGAATGGCATAACAAGAAACTCGTAGTGACCGTAGCGAGTTCTGAATGCGGTTTTGGAGACGTCCTCATCCCGGACTCTCAGCTGATGATACCCTGACCTCAAGTCTATCTTGGAGTAGTAACTCGACCCTTGCAGCTGGTCGAACAAGTCGTCTATGCGTGGAAGAGGATAACGTTTCTTCACCGTCACCTTGTTGAGTTCCCGGTAGTCTATGAACATCCTGAAAGTACCGTCCTTCTTTTTCACGAATAACACTGGAGCTCCCCAAGGAGAAGAGCTTGGACGAATGAAGCCCTTTTCCAAAAGCTCTTGTAGTTGCTTTGACAATTCTTCCAGTTCAGTTGGAGCCAAACGATACGGTGCGCGGGCTATTGGTGCTGCTCCAGGAGCTAACTCAATCTGGAATTTGACCTGGCGATGAGGCGGTAGCCCAGGTAAATCTTCAGGAAACACCTGAGGAAAGTCGCGTACTACTGGAATATCCTCCAACTTCTTTTCTTTCGCTGATGCATCAATAACAAGTGCCAAAATGGCAGTGTGCCCCTTTCGTAGACATTTCTGAGCCTTCAAGAAAGAGATGATACTAACCACAATGCCACTCTTGTCGCCTTGAACTTCGAGAGGTTCCTTGCCAGAACGAGGAACGCGAACTATCTTTTCCTTGCATAAAATCTCTGCATGATGTTGGGATAACCAATCCATACCGATAACGATGTCGAAACTACCCAAAACTATGGGTATCAGATCAATCGAGAAGGTCTGACTAGCTAAAACGATGCTACAACCCTTGACTACATCTGCGGCTTCTACACTTTTACCATTTGCTAACTCTACGACATGTTTGGTGTTTAGGGGTGTTGGTGTACGTTTTAACATTTTAGTCACTTTTAACGATATATAACTTGTATCCGCACCCAAATCAAATAAGACAGTAACATAAATATCGTCGAGAAGGAACTTACCCATAACCACATTGGGATCGTTCATTGCGTCGCCCCGACCCAGCACGAAAGCACGTCCCCGAGCTTCGTTGCCATTGTTGTTGTTGTTTCCCACGTTGTTGTTGTTCCCGTTGCCCTGGTTGTTGTTGTTGCGATTCTGGTTCTGGTTCAATTGAGGGCAATTACGTTTGAAATGACCTTCAGCCCCACACTGGAAACATCCCCGGTTTCCTCGCTGTGGCTGCTGCTGTTGGTTCTGTGGAGCTGGTAGTTGTAGTTGTTGGTTCTGGTTCGCAGGTCGCGCACTCCTGCAGTCTTTAGCTTCATGCCCTAACTTGAGGCATCTCTGACAACGTTCCTTGCGACACCGTCCACTGTGGTGTCTGTTGCACTTATTACATAGTGGGTGAATTCCCCGATATCCACCCTGCCTCTGATTACCTGAAGAGTGCTGACTGGGACTCTGATAACTGTCAGTCTTTCGCTGCTGAACCTGTGATTGAACTGAAGCTGATCCCTTGCTGGAATCCCCATCCCATTTTCTTTTGTTGTCACTGGGCGTAGCAGAAGTAGTAACAACAGTAGTGGTAGCACTGATGCGTTTTGGCAGCTTGTTCTGCTCTACTGCCTGATCCGTAATACGATGAGCAAGGCGCTGAATAGCCTGGATGTTGTCAAGATTAGCCGATGTCACATGGCTCTGGATTTCTGGCGCTAACCCCTTGAGATACAACTCAATGCGCTTGATTGGAGGGTCCACCATCGTTGGACACAGCACGGCCAGCTCGTTTGACCTCTTGGTATAAGCTTCAATTTCTGACCCAGTCATTTTCAAATGGTAAAACTCGTCTTCCAACTTGTGGATGTCTTCCCGTGTGCAGTATTCACGTTTAATCAGTTCCTTGAAATCATTCCAAGGGGTGGCATTAGCAGCTGCCAACCCTAGGATCTGTACTTGCGCGTTCCACCAAGTTAACGCGATTCCTTCCAAAGTACCAGTGGCGTACTTGACTCTGCGAGCCTCAGGGCATTCACACATCTCGAATACCGACTCGAGCTTCTCAATCCAATGGAATAGTCCCACTGCTCCTTCCGTGCCACTGAATGTGCTTGGTCGACAGTCCATGAAGTTCTTGAATGTGCAGACAGGTTGCGGAGCGTTTTGACCTATTGTGCATAGAATAGGACAATGTTAAATACAAAGGTTGATTTAGGAATGTAGGATTCAAAGATCCTAGTGTGTATCCCATCCGCAGGGTATACTACCTGCTTGTGCAGCTGCAAGTGCCGCAGCTACTCGTTCATTGATAAGTGCCGTCAACTGGGCTTGAGTCATGTTCACACGTCCAGACATGATCTTCATAGTAAAAGTAGATTAAGTGAGAAGGGTTCGCGAGTAGTGCGATGACAGAAGAGTGTAAGCACATAGGTATTCTCATGTAATGACGTATAGTAGGCAATGTAATCTAAGCATACTACGAGCAAAGTTATATATAGTTCTAACAAGCAGGTAATAAAGGTAAACCTTATTACCTAGGGTGTTGAGTCTTGCACGTGGAGCGAAGCGTCGTTGTTGATCGTTGAGAGCACTGTTCTGGTTATAGTCTGGTTTTAATAAAAACGTTTTTTTCCCATATTAAAACCAAGTTCCCTATAACCAATGGCTCTGATACAAATCTGTCACACCCCCAAAATCCACATGCGGAGTATCACCGCTTGGGAGCGTGACATGACCAGGATCAAGCCACCAACCATATTGAACATGTAATTAATAAGTAAAAGTAAATGTCATTCAACCACCAATATGAAAGGTGTTCAAAATATAAGTATGTTATCACTGTTTAGCGGAAGCGTATAAATAAAACCCAACATGTAACAATAATCAAAGCATCAATTAAACCGGTTAAACAAGCACACAACTAACCGAGGTAGATGGTACGAGGGTTTGATCGTTCACGAGGGCTTGGGGTACACAAGGCTGCCGTCGCACTTGGGAGAGTTCTAGGTTTTCTGTTTTGTCAACAGTGTGACGAATGAAGTGGTTACGCATAACTTGTACGCGTTTAAGTGTTTTTGGGCCCTTACTGGGCTTGGCGAAAAATCTGGGCCGGCGAATCACTTGAGTTTCGCCGAGATTGACTTGGCGAAACAAGCTTTTGTTTCGTCGAGGTGCATATGGCGAAACACACTTGTGTTTCACCGGGTTGTTCAAGTCTTAAGTAGTTTACATGTTATGCAATCAAGTACTTTACACATATTCCTCACATAAAGATTCAGCATTCATCTTACTTATAATCCAACGTACAGTTACAAGTCAAACAAGTCAAACAACTAATAGTCAAAGTCAACGTGCATTTAATGCGAAAGTGAAAGTCGGAAACTCGAGTTGTCACAGTAAGGACAACGGGAAGGAGTGATTCCTAATGGATATAACACATCCATCTAACACAGTTGAGGCTGTTTCTATGGTGCCGTCGGCTAATTCAACCTCTTACTTCACACTTAAGGCTTTAACAGGCAATTTCAATAATTCACAAAACTTATTATCTACGAACGACTTATCAGCTCCTGAATCAAAAAGTATCCTTGCATAGACATCATTTATGAGAAAGGTACCTGTGATCACGTCGTCGTTCTGGATAGCCTCCTGTGCGTTCATCTGAAAGACTCTGGCATTGGTCTTCTTTCCTTGCTCAGCCTTCTTTACAACCTTTGGGCAGTTTGTCTTAATGTGCCCTTTTTCGTTACAACTGTAGCACGTTGCATCCTTCAGCTTCTTGCATTCCAGAGTCCTGTGTTCACTTGACTTACAAATCCCACATGCCCTTGGGTGTGACTAGGATTTTGACTCATATCTGCACCTCCCGAAATGGTGCTTCTTGCAAATTTTACACTTGGGCTTATCGCCAGACTGTTGACCCTCCTTTTTAAACCCATAACTCTTTTTATGGTCGGAATTTCCCTTGCGTTTCTTATCCGAACGACGTGAGTTGTCATCCTTATGTTTTCTCTTTTCATGTAGGATCGATATTGACGATCTAGTGAGTCAATCAGAGTCAAAATACCACTGTTTATGCGGCGGAATCACACTAACAGTTTGAATCAAAGAGAATGGAGTAGAAATAGATAGAATATCACTTTAAACACTGTTTCTCATTAATTGATCGCAGAAAAATTTGGCAGCAGTTCGGTATACAACTTGACGATCAGTACCAAATGAGAAACATACACACATATATATACTGTTGGGATTTCGCTTGAAATGACACCTTGTCATTTTAAGCGGAATCACATCCTTCTGATTTCACTTGAAATGACAAAGGATACCTATTCTTGATAGTAACCTTATTTAGCTCACGGTAATCAATGTATAGACGCATTGATCCATCCTTCTTCTTGATCAACAAGATTGGCGCTCTCCAAGGAGACGAACTAGGTCTAATAAAACCTTTGGCTAGCAAGTCATCTAGCTGCGTCCTCAATTCCTTCATCTCTGTTGGTGCCAATCTATAAGGCGCACTCGCAACAGGTGCTGCTCCAGGGATGATATCAATTCTGAACTCTACTTGTCTATTTGGTGGTAAGCCAGGTAGTTCTTCAGGGAAAACTTCAGGGTATTCCGAAATGACTGGTATATTTTCAATCTTGGGCTTCTGCTCATCTACGGTTACTTATGCCATATAAATGACACAACACTTCTTCAGACATCTGGATGCTTTGAGCATAGACACTTGCTCGGGCAGTCCATACTGGGTATCTCCCTGGATGGTAAGTGGCTCACCAGACGGAGGGGGTCTTGATCACCACTTGCTTCTTGTTGCACACAATCTGGGCTTCGTTATGCAATAACCAATCCATGCCTATTACTATATCAAAACCAGCTAGCTTAAAAGGAAGTAAGGACAACGGGAAGGAGTGATTCCTAATGGATATAACACATCCATCTAACACAGTCGGGGCTGTTTCTATGGTGCCGTCGGCTAATTCAACCTCTTACTTCATACTTAAGGCTTTAACAGGCAATTTCAATAATTCACAAAACTTATTATCTACGAACGACTTATCAGCTCCTGAATCAAAAAGTATCCTTGCATAGACATCATTTATGAGAAAGGTACCTGTGATCAGGTCGTCGTTCTGGATAGCCTCCTGTGCGTTCATCTGAAAGACCCTGGCATTGGTCTTCTTTCCTTCCTCAGCTTTCTTTGCAACCTTTGGGCAGTTTGTCTTAATGTGACCTTTTTCGTTACAACTGTAGCACGTTGCGTCCTTAAGCTTCTTGCATTCCAGAGTCCTGTGTTCACTTGACTTACAAATCCCACATGCCCTTGGCTGTGACTGGGATTTTAACTCATATTTGCACCTCCCGAAATGGTGCTTCTTGCAAATTTTACACTTGGGCTTATCGCCAGACTGTTGACCCTCCTTTTTAAACCCATAACTCTTTTTATGGTCGGAATTTCCCTTGCGTTTCTTATCCGAACGACGTGAGTTGTTATCCTTATGTTTTCTCTTTTCATGTAGGATCGATATTGACGATCTAGTGAGTCAATCAGAGTCAAAATACCACTGTTTATGCGGCGGAATCACACTGACAGTTTGAATCAAAGAGAATGGAGTAGAAATAGATAGAATATCACTTTAAACACTGTTTCTCATTAATTGATCACAGAAAAATTTGGCAGCAGTTCGGTATACAACTTGACGATCAGTACCAAATGAGAAACAGACACACATAAATATACTGTTGGGATTTCGCTTGAAATGACACCTTGTCATTTCAAGCGGAATCACATCCTTCTGATTTCGCTTGAAATGACAAAGTGTCATTTCAAGTGGAATCACTTCACTAAAACTTAAAATTTACATCAGCCCCCTACACTATGCATAACTGACATATAAGACCCCTAGACCCTATACAAGCATGACTAAGATGAAGACGTAGGCTTTAGACATCGTGCACTAACAAACTCCCCCTTGGAGACAGCCGGAGTCTTCAGTCTTGTCTTCGGGTCTTCAGAGCGATTTGAAAGTTTCCTCTCTTGACTTAGGCTTCTTTCTCAGCAAGTTCCTCAGCCTATCGTTCTCTTTCTTCCTTTTCTTTTCTTCTTCAGCTTGCATTTTCATCCACTTTCCTCTGTTTTCCTCTAGCTTCCTTCTTTCTCGTTCAACATTCTTCTTTTCTTTCTCCTCAAGTGACCACCATTTAGAATTCCATTTACTTTCAGAATTTATGCCTTTCTGAAAGCAAATAGTTGCAACTTTTTGAAACTACATCGCTTGCTCCTTGTCTTCAGATTGGAAACGGATCTTCTTGATGAATAAACATTCGATTTCCTTTGCTGAGCAGTTAACCAATCACATCGGGTCGTAGACAAAAATCTCTCTGATCTCTTTCCCAGCTCGGTAAGTGATCACAACCTCAGTAGAGATACAACTGTACACCCAACCCATGAAACCTTTGTAAAACTCCTGTTCCATCTTGGGCACTGGAATGTTTTTCATCGTTTTCAGC
The DNA here is from genome assembly GCF_002127325.2 of Helianthus annuus. Lineage (NCBI taxonomy): Eukaryota > Viridiplantae > Streptophyta > Magnoliopsida > Asterales > Asteraceae > Helianthus > Helianthus annuus. The sequence continues at coordinate 70,835,475 of NC_035442.2, read as the reverse complement.
TTTTCACGTTCAAAATTGTCTCTTCAATCCCTGTCACTGGATCTACCCTTTGAACTCTCTTTGGGTAATGAGGCTTCCAGTGTTTGAAGTCTTTCAGAGCCTCAAACTTTATAAGGCCCCACATTGCAATATCATTCTTCCTGACAGGATACCCCAAGGTTCTTACTTCCGATAACTAATCCAACATCCCACCATGGAAGGGACATAACATCATGTAATTTTTCAAAATATTGAACTCCACATTCTCTTATAATTGCATAAGCATTAACCTGCGGTAGAAATCCCCAGCTTATGATATCCCCCAAAGATATACTTCTGTCTCTCTAATAATACTTCAACGGACGCTTGAATTTACGTTCATTGCTTTCCTTGAACAATTTCTTGTGTTCTTCTTTTAGAGGATCTTTCGTGGTACCGTCAAAGTTTTTATCTTTAAGGATCTCATCAACTTTCCTTCTAAGTTCATCCCAATTCTCTTCACTAAAGAACTACATAAGAGTTGGAAGTTCAGAAGTGTCTTCGTTCAGAATCTCTTCATCAGTACAATCTTCAACCTCAACCCTGTCATACACATCAGCGTCTTCCACATACTTGTATTCATATTCAGGTTGATGGTTGATGTTGAAAGCATTCAGTTCTTCTTCAAAATCAAACTTAAACTTGGCTTCATTCACATTGAACATTTTCAGTACTTCATCCAATGTGTAGGTATGCCGGATCTCACCTTCTTCAACATGAGGCTCTATTCGAAGAATAAGCTTTTCAACTTGGTCAACATTTTGATCATCAACATGCTCCCCCTCTCCATTAGCTCCACCTGTTTCTTCATTAGCATCATCATTCATGTAATCATCAACGTTCTTTTCTTTTGATGCTTCATTCGTAGTAACACCTGTACTACCTTGATTATCATTGTCATCATTGTCATCATCAGAACCATGACTACTCGCAGAAAACACTTTCTCTTCTTCATCATCATCTTCTTCATCATCATTCCCTTCATCATCATCCTCCTCATCATCTTCTTCATCATCATTCGCAGCAAAGTCTTCTAGTGATACATCTTCCTCAAAAATAGCTGATACAGAAGATATAGGAACAGGATTTTCAATAACTAATGATGGAACAATCGATCTTTCAGCTACTGCAACACTGCCTTCAACATTCTTGCCTTTGTCTCTCATTAGAGCTTCAATCTCAGCTTGGCGTTTAGCCCTGACTTCTTCATCTTGAATTTCTTCAAATCTTTGCTCTATTGACTTCCCGAGCATACTCTCTATCACCTTATTCATCATATAAAATTCATGCTCTTTCAATGCCTTTGCAGCTTCAAGTTCTTTGTTCTTTAGTTCAAAGTACTTGTTTTGTTCATCACGGCGAGTCTTTTCTTCTTCTTACTCTGCCACTCTTACCTTCAAGAAATCAATCTCTGTCTGATCGGTATCAATCTTCTTCAATAAAGACTTGTTTTCAGATTCTCACTTCTTTACACGCATCTCGAGAATCTTTTCACGATCACCCACTCTTTTGCTTTCAGCTGCTAATCTTTTGTTTTCCTCCATCACCGCATCAACTTTACTTTCCACATTTTCAATTGAACATTACTCGCAAAATCAAAGTCTCCAATCTCATCAAGCCCCATACTCAAGTTCGGAGGAACTGGTGGAAAACCTTTGTACCCCGAAGAACCAGGTGTGGTTTGAATAAGTGGTTGTGAAGGTGGTGGTGTTTGAAATATTTGTTGAGATGAAAGAAAAGTTTGTTGTTGTGGTGGTGAAATAGTATGAATTTGTTGTGGTGAATGAGGTGGTGAAAGATGTAATGGTGATGGTTGTCTTGGTGGTGTTGGTTGTTTAGGAGGTGATTGATGAGGTGGTGAGTGTATAGGTGATTGATGTGGTATCGGTTCAGGTGGTGGTGATGGTGGTTTACTTGGTTCTTGGGAAGGTTTCTTCTTTAGTACAATCTTCATTGGTTTCTTGATCTTTTGAGTAACTTTCTTTATCTTTGGAGAAACAATCCTCCTGCTTGCACCAGTTTTCTTCCTTCCACCTGAAGGAGTTGATTGAGATTCAGATACATGTTCAGGAGATGGAATATATGCATCATCATCCTTCTCCTGTCTTTTTCTCTTTCTTAATTGCCTTTCTTTTGCAATCTCTTCTTGAATTCTTTTCAAGCGTTCTGTTTCATCGATGTCATCTTCAGACGAACTAGAAGAACTTGTTGTACTTTTGTTCACATCATCACCTTCTATATCATCAGCAGCTTTTTCTTTGTGAGCAACATTAGCTGCTTAACCTTTCTTAGCATTAAACGCCTTCAGTTTCTTCAGCAAACTCTGAGAATTAGGTGAAAGACGAACATCAACTTCAATATTAGCTTCAGCTTCAGTCTCAGCTTCAGCTTCAACATCAAGTTCTGTTTCAGTTTCAGCTTCTTATACCGGTTCTTCTACATCAGACTCATCAATAAGTAAAGTCTTTGCAGCTTTCTTTTGATGTTTCTTTGGCTATGAAGACGAACCCTCTCCCTTTTGTACCTTGGGAGTAGCTTTCTTGCCTCTCTCCCTCTGCTCTTTCACAAACCAATCGTTACGAGTTCCTTTGAACCCTTCAAGTGCCTCTAATTCATCAGCGTAAGCAGCTTCTTTCATCTCCTCTTCATTCCTCCAGTTTTGGTGATTCACCTGATCTGGATCAACATAGTTCGCATCCTTGAATCCGAAAAATTCAGCTACTTTCTTTGGTTCAGGATGGTTCGGATGATATCTTGCTAACTGCTTCAGTGAATCGTTACTCATATGAGATATACCAGCAAATCATTGTTTACATCTCTTTCAATATCAGAATAAGCATGATCAATCAACATTTGCACAAATCTTGGATAGATCCAAGTCCTACTCTTTGTTGTAATATTTCCAGCCATGTAATGAAAAACGATGTGCGAGAAATTGTACTTCTTGTTCAGAACCAACGTTGTAACCATATTCATTTGATAATCTCGCATGGCGTCATAACCTCCTTTGCAATGACTTAACGCCTGCAATACTGAATGAACAATAAACTTGTACGGCTTTCTAAACTTTGACTTCAAGTAATTTGCAGTGTTCAGTGCACCATCATATCCTATACTTAGCATACATCCCTTGACCATTCTTTCAAGAAACTTTGTTGGCGAATCTGCATCATCTGGGAAATTCAACACTTCACGAATAAGTGCCTCTGTCACAATAATTGACTTCTTCTCATTATATTGCTTCACAACTGAATGGATCACTTTGTTTGCTTCGTCATAAGTTGCATGCTTCCAGAAATGTTTCACATGTGATCTGTACACCAAATGTTGATCCGTCAGCGCTTTCTGAATTGGTACTCTCCTCATGAACTCCAGAATGCTGCTGAACTCTGACAATTTTGTATTTTTATCTTCGTCAAAATCACAACAGCTGTTGTGCAACGGATCAAAGATTACATTCGAAGCCTACAAACAAACATAGCACAAAATAATCAAACACTTTGAAAAATTTTAGCAACAAACACCTTTAAGCGAAATCACATGAAAAATCAATACATTTCAAGCGAAATAACATGAGGTAGTTTGAAGCGAAATCATAAAGTCATATTGAGGAGGAATCAGATGACACAGGTTGAAGCGGAATCATGGAGTTCAATTTGAAGCGGAATACCATGAACCACTTTGAAGCGGAATCATAAGATTCAAGCGAAATCATGATTATCCACTCAAAAACTTTTCAGATTATGAAATTTAACATGAGGGTTTGTTAATCAGTGAATTCCGACCATGATGATGTGTTTTAATTTCATTTTTACCATTAAAAACTACCTAGATCTAAGATTGTAAACTCTGTTCATTGTTAAACATGCAAGAACCCTAGATCAGGTACAATCAAATACACACACATGATTTACAACACAAATCGACGACACTAACATGATCTATGTTCAGTTTACCCAAAATTAAACCCTAAATCTACGTTATCAGTCAAGAACATCGCCGACAGTCGCAAAACAGTTAGATCTGGTTTAAATTGGGTCGTAATCCTACCTTTCTCATGTTCCTAGATGTGCAAACCAACTAGAAACAACAAATCTAACAGAAAACGGGCAGCAATTCGACTTGAAAAACGATGATTTGAGGTTTCGCTTGAAAATCGCCCGGAGCAAAGACTTTGAAGCGAAATAGGAGAAATGAGGTTCAAGCGGAATCAACTGGCCTATTTATAACCATTCTGATTTCGCTTGAAATGACCCTCGATGCAATACAAGCGGAATCACCCATGAAGCAATCAAGCGGAATTAGCCATCAAGTGTGAAGATTTTGATTTCAAGCAGAATCAGTTTCATCTTTTTCAAAATTTTTAACTTTTTGACATTTCCAGATTGTTTACCGACACACCCAGTTAACCAAGTCCAAGTTAATGACCTTGGTCAACTGTTCAGCCTACCAAGTCCAAATTAATGACCTTGGTTGACCAGATTATGAATGATGCTGACTTTCTGAAACTGAAATCAGTTCAAATTTATGAACTTTTAAACTTTTCAGACTTTCAAACACTTTTTCAATCTTTCAAACATGTACCAGTCATTTTTCAGAAACTCCTGCTTACCCAAACCTCATGAATCAGATATGTTCTGCACAAGACTTTGATCTTTTGATCCCCAACGTCCGTTATCGAAAATAAGATGAAAATAAAATCTTTTTGGTTTTAGAAAACAGATAAGCAGAAATATGTACACACAATATTTTTGCGAGCGTGTTAGGGGATCATATCAGCTGCCGACAAGACACAAGCACCGTTAAGCTTTTATTTCATACTCAGCTTTAAACAGTTCGCTTAGATTGTCGATATACTGATCCTCTTAGATTTTCAAAGAACTTTCAATCTGTTCGGAATATGTATTTAGTGTATTAAGACTTAAACTTTTACATGTGTCCCACCTAAGTATATACTCCCGTATCCAGATCCCAATATTCAGTCTTACAGGTGAGTATACCTAGATGATATCTGTAATGGGGTGAATTGCGAGGCCGTGAGAGCTCAGGTCAGAACTTCCGTTCAGCAGAGAGATGACGGCTCGACTTTGGTGGGTTCCCTTTAGAGAATCTTTTTTTACAACAGCACATGATTAACATTTTGCAATGTGTTATCATTTTTTATGCTGAGGGGAGGCTTTACATGTAAAGCATTGCGAAAAGTATTATACGGGGACTAGGTCAGAATTTCCATTCAGCAGAAGTCCCGGGATAATACCCCAGATTTCACTAAGCATAAAGATCTAGTATTTCAGAAAGAGGGACCTTTCAAACAAGATTTCGGGGGTTACCCATATTTCCTAGAGATGTTCCCCACGTAAAAGCAAGTAAATTTTATGTTTATATCCGAAACAAATCTACTAGTTTTGTAAAAACCTATCGGCACATCATCAATGAGACTGCTTAACGCATATTAAACATTACATTTCTTTAGCGTACTGTGTCTGTCTAGCTGATGTACTATCATTTCCCCTATTACATTTCTTTAGCGTACTGTGTCTGTCTAGTTATATTGATGGCTGCTTCATTGTCCATGAATATTGGTGTATCCAAGAATTGCAAACCAAAATCGCGCATTTGCTGCTGGATCCAAAGGATCTGAGAGCAGCAGCTGGAGGTTGAAACATATTTAGCCTCACAAGTAGAAAGCGCCACAGAGGTTTATTTCTTGCACTGCCAGGTAACAAGTCGAGTTGCGAAGAACTGGCACGCAACAGTGGTGGACTTAGCGTTCTGCTTGCAGCTTCCAAAGTCAGAATCAGCGAAACCTGTTAGAGAGAAGTCACCTGAGCGAGGATACCACAAGCCAATGCTTGGGCAGCCTTTCAAATACCGTAATATTCTTTTGACAATCGTCAAGTGTGACTGCTTCGGGCTCGACTGATATCTGGCGCAAAGACATGTTGGGTACATGATGTCCGGTCGGGAAGCAGTAAGGTACATTAATGATTCTATGATTGACCGGTACAATGTCTCCTCCACCTTTACTCCACTCTCGTCAGGACAAATGCCATGATTCTGTGCCAGGGGGTTGCTGCTGGACTGCATTGAGCCATATCAAACTTTTCAAACATGTCCTTCACATATTTTGTTTGGTGAATGAAGATTCCATCAGGCATCTGCTCCACCTGCAGCCCGAGGAAGAACTTCATCTCCCCCAAAAATGATGTCATCTACGTTGAACCTTAAATGATGTCATCTACGTAGATCTGCACGATTAGGAGATGGCCTGCAACTTCCTTTGTGAACAATGTGCTATCGACTGTCCCTCTGGTGAACCCATTGGCCAGCAGATGTTGGGAAAGCGTCTCATACCAGGCTCTCGGGGCCTAGTGAAGTCCGTAGAGCGCCTTATCTAGCAGATAGACCTTGTTCTTGTGCAGTGGATCTGTGAACCCCGGTGGTTGTCCCACATACACTTCTTCTTTAATCTTTCCATACAGGAAGGCAGATTTAACATCCAGCTGGTACACTTTAAAGTCTTTCCATGACGCAAACGCCAGGAAGATCCGAATAGCCTCCAGTCTAGCAATAGGTGCGTAAACCTCATCATAGTCGATGCCTTCTTGCTGACTAAAGCCTTGTACCACTAATCGTGCTTTGTTCCGAACCACGACTCTTCTATCGTCTCTCTTACACTTGAATACCCACTTTGTTTTAATCAACTTTTGATTCTCTGGCAGATCAACTAATCTCCAAACACCCAGTTTCTCGAATTGTTGTAGCTTTTCCTGCATAGCATTCACCCAGCTATCTTCAGTCAAAGCTTCTTTATATGTTCTGGGTTCGATCTGCGAAATATAACATTTCAGTGAGAATTCTTCCTATAAATGTGCAACAGAAGAATAAAAGCATGTAAGAGCCCTGTTAATCTGGTCTCTCGTTTTAACACCACTTTGTAGGTCACCGATAATCTGCTCTGAAGGATGATAAGACAAGGTTCGAGGCATAACGGTGTCAGGCACATCAACTTCCGATTGCAAGCTCGTTATGTCAAGATCACCGGTGTGATCCTCAGTTTCCGTTATAGTAACGTTTGGTTCCTCGTCAAAAGTAGGAGCGGATTCCTCTTCTGAGTCGTCAGAGTTGTCAAACATTGGAGCTGGTTCCTCTGGTGGTTCGTGAGCTATTCCACTTGAACCGGCTTCGTGATCGTTTGTGCCACCTGTAAGAATGCTTGTATCCACCTCAGGTTGTCAAACTACCAAAGGCCTTGGCACTTGATCTTGTGAACTAGATTGTTGCTGTTGATATAGCAGAATAAGTTCTTCAATACTTGGCTCAGTCGGAAGATGAAACGACTCCGAGAGTTTGTCATAATCGAACAGAAATCTTTGTCCAGGAAGTTGTGGTGAAGTAGTGTGCTTCTGACAATCCACATGCAGAAATTGTATTACTTTTCCTAGGCAAGGTACGAACACCCTATTCAACGGGCTCGCGTAACCTACAAAGAAACCATCATTAGACTTAGCACCGAATTTACCATTTTCATCAATAAAAGTACATGGAGATCCAAACGGCTCCAGAAAGTCTAGATTTAGTTTGTAGCGGTGTCGCAACTCAAAACTTGTTTTCTTGTATTTCTTGATGGTGAGCACACGGTTCAAAGTGTAACAAGCTGCAGCCACTACTTCGCTTCAGAAGAAAATTGGTAACTTGGAATCGGCTAACATCGTTCGAGCAGTTTCTATTAGGGTCCGATTCTTTCTTTCAGCAACACCGTTCTGTTGTGGTGTGTATTGCGCGCTGAATTCATGAAGAATCCCCTTTTCATTGCAGAACTCAAGCATCTTGTTATTCTTGAATTCCGTTCCATTGTCACTCCGTATTCTTCGGATAGGCAGCTTATACAGTGTCTCCATCTTTTTGAACAGAACCATCAGCGACTCAAACGTCTGATCATTTCTTTCCAAGCACACAACCCACGAAAACCTTGTGTAGTCATCAGCTACTACCAAGCAGTACGAATCACCACTGATGCTCTTCACATTGACCGGCCCGAAGAGATCCATGTGGAGTCTCTCAAGCGGTACTCTAATCGAATTCAGTAACTTCTGTGGGTGTGACTTCCGAGTTTGCTTTCCCTTCTTACAAGCTACACAATCATCAGACAAATGAAAACTCTTTAAGTTTACACCATCTACTAAATCATTATGCACCAGAAAATTCATTTTTCTAACATGAATGTGGCCCATCTTTCGATGCCACATAATAGACTCTTTTTCTGTTGCTTTCGTTTTCGACACAAAACATTGTTTTTGATGATTTGTTGGTGTTGCAACACTCATATCAAGAATATACAAGTCATTCTCTCGTGGAGCACGCAACAGCACCATATCAACCAAACATTCGTTTTTCGTGAAATGTACAGTAAACGATTTATCACAGATTTGAGAAATACTAAGCAAATTGTTTTCCAACTCTATGATATAATTCACTTTCTCAAACGAAATGACCCCATTTGTCAGGGTTCCTTGGCCCACAATTCTGCCACCCTGATTTCCTGCAAAACCCACATAACCTCTGTTGATTGATTTAACGTCGTAAAGCAATGCCAGCATCCCTGTCATATGTCTAGAGGCCCCACTGTCCATGATCCATTCTGAAATGATTGACCTGGGCAGCCCCTGCAAACATTATAGCAACTCATTCAAACAATGATACCCATGACTTCTTAACGGTTAACACACTTCCAAACACTAAATCACACGGTACATCAATCTTTGGAAAGTTAAACGTGAATTTCGGAACAACAGTTTTAACTTTTGATTTTACTTCATTTTTTATTGGCGGAAACTCTGCAAGAAACTTATCAAGATCAGATTCAAACTCAACTATATCATCTTTCAAAACCTTTGTTTCATTTTTCAAAATGTTTTCCATCTTTTTCTCCTCAACCGATGGTTTTGATATCGCAACCCATGATTGATTTTCAAAAATTTTTGTTTTCGGATAAATTTTTGAAGACTTTTGAGACATTGAAGATTCACCAATCTCAAATATCGATTTCGGCTTATCTTCCCACTTCAAAGATTCATCCCTCTTCAAGATGCGAATTGGTGAAACCATTGGTTTCTTACCCGTTTTGTCAATTGGTGACTTAGGTCGAGGTTTTTGAACAACAGGTTTTACAGCGACAGGTTTTTCGAAAACTTTCTTGCATTGTTTTGCCATGTGCCCGATTTCATTGCAGCGATAGCAAACTCTTTTGTCATATTCAACAAAAGTTGATTTAAATGATTCCTCTTTCAGTTTCTTTGCTGCATTGAAATCGTCAACGGCTTTCTGACTGAGGATGTATTCTTTCTCATCATCCACACTTGGTCCAACAACAAAGATATTATTCATTTTATCTTTTGGCTTAACAACCATCTTAGCCATCTTTTTCTCAAAACTAATTCCTTTGTTTTTAAAGTTGTTACCATTTTTCTTGTTGTTACCATTCCCTTCCCACTCCTTTTTGCCCGAGTTGTTGGAACGTGATGTAACAAAGGATTTTTTCGATTTCGAAAAGAATTCTTTGTTGTTTACTTCAGCAATGTCAATTTCAACCAATTTGAAAACCTTTTCAACGTTTTCAATCTTTGCGTTCTGAAGCGGATACTCGAAATTAGAGTAAAGCTTATCAGTTCCAATCATCGTGTAAACCACCATGATCAGATCATCACTCGTACCTTTGTCTGATTTCGGTATGAAACGGTCTAAAAAGTTACCCTCGACTTCAAAATCAGTTCCAGACTTCTCAGAATGAGATTTCATAACTTCAACCTCAGAGTTATCACTCTCTTCATCTAACACCTGGTCGACAACAGTCTTGATGACCTGTGACTCGTTGTCTGTGTCAGACGGAGAGAATGTAACATCAATGCTCTCTGGCAACTCATCCTCAATTGTTTTCAGCTTGAGGTTCAATGCAGCTTCCACCCCATCTGGATACTTTTGAGTATAATGATTCCACATTGGGGGTGGAACGCTGTTAAAGACCGGTGTTACACTGGGCTGTTGTGGTACAATCTGCTCAAGGACATAGGATGATGCAACATAGCTCCTCAATTTCTTATCAATTCGCTCATTTTTAATTTTAGTTAATTCTAACTCTTTCTTTAATGATGCGATAGTGTCAAGATGAAAATTAACTTCCACTTGTTTATCAAAAAGTGTTGCTTTTGATAGTTTCGTGGCTTTATCATTTTCGACACTTTCTTTTTGAATCATTTTAACTGATCTGGCTAGTGTATCATATGCCTCTTTGACTTTTCCTATATCAAATTTTAACATGTCAGCATGTTGTTTCAATTCCTGAAACTTAGCATCTTTTTCAAGACACTCCATGCACAGTTTTAAACACTTTTGGCATGGGGTTTCAGACATTGAATCCACTTTCTCAACACTCTCTGCTTCATGAGCAGTTTTTACTTCCTATTTACCGACATCTTTGGACTCTGACTCAGACACTATCTCAGATTTGATCTCCTCAATTCTTGACTCCTTATCCGAATCCATTTGAACTGACTCGGAACCGACAGACTCAGGTTTCACAAGTTCTGTATCTACCTCTTTTAGTTTCGCCATGAGAGCCTTGTCAGCAATTTCTTTCAAAGTGTCTTCGGTCATTTCTTTTATCACATCGATCATCTCCTCGACAGACTCTTTCTTCTCCTCATATCGTGGACACAATCCAGTCGTCGGTTCTTCAAAAAAAACTGCAAAAGATTCAAAAATTTTAGGAGGCATGATAGATCTCAAAGAACTAGCTAATACCTCCTACTCAGACTGATAGTAATAAACTTCTTCAGCTAACTCCTCAATATCAACCACACTATCCACAATAACATCTTCAACAACAACTTCAGGCTCAATCACACTCTCAGGTTCTTCAATTATTTCAACCATCATAGCCTGTCCATCACTTCCAGGGATGTATTTATCCCAGCGAAATCCCTCGGCAACTTTCTCGTCATCCTGGTTCACAATGAGAGCTTTCTCAGGTTTGTTCTCGATTTGTGGTCTTTGAACTACAGGTTGTTGATTCGGTCGATGGTAGATTTCCTGTCTGTAATAATCATTCGTGAACGGGTTCTAATGATTATTCACTTCTCTATTCAGGCATTCTCTTTTGAAGTGGCCTCTCTCTTTGCATTTGAAGTAGGTTACTTTAGACTTGTCGAAACCTAGCTTCTGATCAGGTCCAGAAAGGCTGTTTCTGCCAGTGATCTCTGTAGGACCGTTATTGACAGCCGATATACAATGCAGTTCTGGGTTCTATCTGCGAAATGAAACATTTTATTGAGACTTCTTTTTGCATATCAGCAATAGATGAATAGAAACGTGTAAGTGCTCGGTCTATTTGATGTCGGGTTTTGACACCACTTTGCTGGTCGCCAATAATTTGTTCTGAAGGATGGCAAGACAACGTCCATGGCATAACATTGTCAGGCACATTCACTTCCGATTCAAAGCTCGATATGTCAAGATCAACGGCTTGATCCTTAGCTTCCGTTGGATCCTCGTCAAAAGTCGGAGCGGGTTCCGCTTCTGAGTCATCAGATTCATCAAAAGATGGAGCTGGTTCCTCTGGTGGTTCGTGAGCTGTTCCACTAGGTCCTGCTTCATCATCGTGAGTACCCACGGGTTGAGGAACTACTGGCGGATTAGACACTTGCTCCTGTGGCATGTGTTGCTCATACTGATACATAAGTGCTAGTTCCACATCACTCGGCTCGACCGGCAGATGAAATGACTCCCAGAGCTTATCGTAGTCGAAAAGGAATCTTTTTCCAGAAAGTTGTGGCGATGGAGTGTGTTTCTGACAATCCACATGTTGGACTTGAATCACCTTCCCCAGGCATGGTACGAACACCCTCTTCAGCGGGCTTGCGTAACCTACAAAGAAACCCTCACTAGATTTAGCGACAAATTTACCGTTTTCATCAATAAAAGTGCAAGGAGATCAGAATGCCTCCAAAAACTCAAGATTCAGCTTATAACGGTGTAGCAGCTCAAAGAAAGTCTTTTTATACTTCTTGACAGTAAGAACTCTATTCAATGTGTAACAGGCTGCTGATACTGCTTCACTCCAGAAAAAGATTGGTAGCTTGGAATCGGCTAACATTGTACGTGCTGTTTCAATCAGGGTCCGATTCTTTCGTTCAGCTACGCCATTCTGCTGTGGTGTGTACGGCGCACTGAATTCATGAATAATTTCCTTCTCGTTGCAAAACTCGTACATCTTGTTGTTTTTGAATTCCGTTCCGTTGTCGCTCCGAATCCTCTGGATTGGCAGTTTATACACCGTTTCCATCTTCTTGAAAAGCACCATCAATGACTCAAAAGTTTGATCTTTTCGTTCCAAGCCCACTACCCAAGAAAATCTCGTAAAGTCATCAGTCACCACCAGGCAATATAAGTCTCCGCTGATGCTCTTTACATTGACAGGCCCGAAGAGATCCATGTGCAATCTCTCAAGAGGTAACCTGATTGTGTTCATGATCTTCAATGGGTGTGACTTCCGAGTCTGCTTTCCTTTCTTACACGCTACACAATCATCATTTAAGTGAAAATTCTTCATATTAACACCATCAACTAAATCATTGTGTACTAAAAAGTTCAGTTTGCGAACATGAATGTGGCCCATCTTTCGATGCCACATTATCGAATCTTTTTCTGTCGCTTTAGTTTTAGACACAAAGCACTGTTTCTGATGAGATGTTGGCGTTGCGACGCTCATATCAAGTATATAAAGGTCATTCTCCCGCGGAGCGCGCAACAGCACCATTTCATCAGTGATTTTAAACCCTGGTTTCAACACAACACATTCAGTTTTAGTAAAGTGTACACTAAACGCTTTATCACAGATTTGTGAGATACTGAGTAAATTGTTTGTTAACTCTACTATGTATTTCACTTTGTCGAACGAAATCACTCCATTTGATAGCGTTCCTTGACCAATGATCCTTCCACCTTGATTCCCGGCAAATCCAACATAGCTTCCGTTTATGGATTTGACATCATAGAGCAGAGCAAGCGTCCCAGTCATATGCCTTGAAGTGCCACTATCCATAATCCACTTTGATAGTATAGACTTGGGCAACCCCTGCAAACATCAAATCAAATTTACTCAAACAATAAAGCCCAGGATTTCTTAAATTCAGACACAGTTCCGAACATAACATCACACTTCTCATTTGTTTTCGGAAAATCAAATGTGACATTTGGAACCTCTTCTTTCACAATTGTTTTAACTTTGTTAGTTATCGGTGGAAATTCATCAAGAAACTTATCAACTTCATTTTCAAACTCCACCACATCATCTTTAAAAATGTTTGAATCAATTTTCAAAACATTCTCCATCTTTTTGACCACAATAGACGGTTTCAATTTCGCGACCCAAGATTGATTTTCAAAAATTTCTGTCTTAGGGTAAATTTTTGAAGTCTTTCGAGTCTTAGAGGATTCGCCAATCTCGAAAGTTGATTTCGTCTTATCCTCTGACTTCAAAGATTCACCTCTCTTCAAAATACTGATCGGAGAAACCATTGGCTTTTTGCCCTTTGTGTCAGTCGGAGATTTAGGTCGAGGTTTTTGAATGTTTGACTTTTGAACAGTAGGTTTAGAAACCGTTTGTTTTTGAACACTTGGTTTTGAAACAGTTTGTTTTTGAACACTTGGTTTTTCAACAGTTTGTTTTTGAACCGGTTTTACAACAACAGGTTTCTCAATCACTTTCTGAAACTGTTTCGCCATGTGTCCGATGTCACTGCAGCGGTAACACACCCTTTTGTCATATTCAACAAAAGTAGATTTGACTAACTCTTCTTTCAACTTCTTTGCTGCATTGAAATCGTCCACAGCTTTTTGACTGAAAATATAATCTTTCTCATCGTCAACACTTGGACCAGCGACAAAAACATCATTCATCTTCTCTTTCGGCTTAAACACCTGCTAGCTGTTTTCTTTTCAAAACCGATTCCTTTGTTTTTAAAGTTGTTTTTCTTGTTGTGACCTTTACCATCCCCATCTTTCTTTCCCGAACTTGTTGCACGTGATGTCACAAACGACTTTTTAGGTTTCGAAAAGAATTCATTGTTATTAACTTCGTTAATGTTCATTTCAACCAATTTAAACACTTTTTCGACATTCTAGATTTTCACATTCTGAAGTGGATACTCGAAATCGGAATAAAGTTTGTCTGTTCCAACCATAGTGTATACCACCATGATCGGATCATCATTCGCACTCTTCTCCGATTTCGGTATATATTGATCTAAGAAATTCCCTTCATCTTCAGAATCACTAACAACCTTCTCAGATTGAGCCTTTTCAGATTTCTCACTCTCCTCATCCAACACCTGATCGACAACAGTTTTGATAACCTGAGATTCGTTGTCGGTATCTGATGGGGAGAATGTGACATCTATGGTCTCAGGCAAATCATCTTCTATCGATCTCAATTTGAGATTCAAAGCTGCTTCCACCCCATCTGGATACTTCTGTGTGTAATGATTCCACATTGGGGGTGGAACGCTCTTAAAGACTAGTGTCGTACGATGAAGCCACAAAACTCATTAACTTTTTATCAATCCGATCGTTTTCAATTTTAACCAATTCAAGTTCTTTCTTAAGCGATGCGATTGTGTCTAAATGAAAATTGACTTCATTTTGTTTATCGAATAGTGTTGCTTTAGCCAATTTTGTAGCTTTATCGTTTTCAACACTTTCCTTTTGTATCATCTTGATTGACCTGGCGAGAGTATCGTACGCCTCTTTAACTTGGCCAAGGTCAAACTTAATCATATAAGCGTGGTGTTTCAATTCCTGATACTTAGTGTCTTTTTCAAGACACTTCGTGCATGGTTCTAAACACTGTTTGCACGGTGTTACAGGGATTGAAACAATCTTTTCAACAATCTGCTCTACATAATCAGTTTTACCGACATTGTTTGACTCAGACTCAGACAGTTTGACTGATTTGATCTCCTGAACTCCAGATTCCTCTCCTTTGACAGACACACTACTGACAGACTTTGACTCCTCGAATTCTGAGTCTACCTCCCATTAGAGCTTTGTCAGCTATGTCTTTCAAAACTTCTCCAGTCATCTCTTTCGACACATCTATCAACTCTTCAACGACTTCCTTTTTCTCTTCAAACCTTGGGCATGATCCGGTCCTTGGTTCTTCAAAGTAACCTGCAAAAGATTCAGAAATGTTAGGAGGCAATACAGATTTCATTAAACTTTCCAATACTTCCTGCTCTGACTGATAGTAATACACTTCAGCAGCTATCTCTTCAATAGTGACCGTATTTTCACCAGAAACCTCTTCAACAACCTCAGAAACATCTTCAGTAACTATTTCCGGATCAGACACCGTCTCAGAAATTTCAACAACTTCTGCCATCATTGCTTGTCCATCGCTACCGGGGATATATTTATCCCAGCTGAAACCTGCAGCAACCTTTTCATCGTCTTGATTCACAATTAGCGCCTTTTCCGGTTTATTCTCAATTTGTGGCCTCTGAACAGTTGGCTATTGGTTTGGTCGGTGATAGATCGCTTACCTGTAGTAGTCGTTGGTGAACGGGTTTTGTTGATTGTTTACTTCACGATCGGGACATTCTCGTTTGAAGTGACCGTGTTCTTTACATTTAAAGCGTGTAATTTTCGACTTATCAAACCCTAACTTTTGATCGGTGCCTGATAGACTGTTCCAGCCTGTAATTTCCATGAAACGTTGAGCCCTACGCACCAAACTCGCCATACACCACTTAATGTCAATTAATTCAAGCTCTTCGGGATCGATTTGGTCGTAATCCTCCTTCGTCATGTCAGGATTACCGATCCTCCCTGCTAATAAGCCCTCATAAGCCTCAAGAATGGAAGCAAGCAGTACTATGTGTTGTTTTGCGACTGTTTCCGTTATCTCGTTTCCATTCTTTATGTTTACCGAAATATTGCACTGTACCCTAGAAACATACGCCTGATGATTTGATCCTGTTGAGCTTTGAGGTGAAGGCTGTTCCGGAGCTTTGACATTTGGTTCAAAGTTCGCGAATGGTGAAGAATTTCCGGATTGCGGAGTGTTTGAAGAAACACTTGAGGTATTATCAGCAATGAAACCCGTCTGTATTTTTGGGCTTTGATTGGTTGAAACTGTAGGGTTGCCTTTGTAATACAATGATACATCCTGCTGTACACTTGCTGAGTTCATTTTCTTGATTTTCAGCAATTCCAGCTCGTGGGCTTCAATCTTCTCAATGAATGAGCTGAGGTTGAGATTCACAAAGTTAGAATTATTCTTCAGCATCATTAGATAAGTGCCCCACTCATCATACGGAAGTGCATCACACAATTTATCAATCCATTCTTCATTCGTCTTTGTAATTTCCAAACGCTTCATTTCAACCACAAGATGACAGTATCGTTCGATTAACTGCTTTGTTGTCTCGCCTTTAATCCCAGTAAAAATATCAAATACCTTCTTGATTAAGGCTTTCTTTCTTTTAATCATCGAAACATTGCCTTGGAATTTCAGCTTCAACACTTGCCACATCGACTGAGAATTATCTTCATGTTGTAGTAAAACTAAATATCTTCTTTGATGGCCTGTTGCAGAATGCTCACCATCTTCTTTTCAGCCTTGAAGTCAATCTGTTCAGATTCTGTCAAACTCCCGATGCCCTTTTCCAATCCCATACCGTTAACTGGTGGTACATACTTCGCCTCTATTTTCATCCAACATTCGAAGTGATTAGCTTGCACCCAGTTTTTGAAACGTCCTGACCAACCCGCATATTCATCCAAACTCATAAGCTTCGGTGGCTTTTGCATCGTCCCTAATTCATTCTCCATGTTAACGTTCTGAACTATACACCCCGGACTTTGCGTAACCGACATGCCGCTCCCCGCAAACAAGTTATAAAAATCTTGATGTTCCATTTTTAGTGACAAATTTCCAAAAATGTTTAACTTTTTTATTAACAGGTTGTTTTTGTCGAAAAACTTTTAACACAGACTGAGTTTCCAACACTCGATCACGTACGAAATGGACTAAACGCTCAAAACATGATTTTTACACTAAAACAGACCTTATGCGAAATCAGACACTAAGTGTTGTTATGAGCGAAATCACCTAATGTTCACAAAAGCGAAATCACACAAAGACCAAATGAGCGAAATCAGGATATGCCCATATGAGCGAAACCACAAGAGCGAAACCCAAATATGTCACTATGAGCGAAACCTCAGGAGCGAAACCCCCTAAAGCGAAACCCAAATATGACACTATGAGCGAAACCTCAAGAGCGAAACCCCTGATTTCGCTTATGCCGTATGAGCGAAATCACTCAAATACCATATGAGTGAAACCTGTTCACGAGCCATTTTAGGTCACTTTTAAGCTGTTTTTAGGTCTGAAATCTCAAGGGTTTGTTATTAGACAATTTTACACTATATGTTCAAATTTCAGTCCATTTTGTCCGTCGGAAAGTCCACAAACTCAAAATGTGCTAGAAAAAGGCTTTGATTTGGGTAAACTAGCTCACAACTGGCTCTGATACCAATTGTAGGACCGTTATTGATAGTCATTTGAGTCAATCAGAGCTAGCAACTACCGAAAATGCAGCGGAAATACAAAATCGGCATGAATCAAAGCAGAAATGGAGTAGAAAAAGAAGTAAATCACTTTAAAACAGTTTTCTCATTGATCTTTCACAAAATACACGAGCAGCAGTTCGGCTACACGGGAGACATGAACGTACGAAATGAGAAAACAACACTACTATATATAGGGGGACAGGTTTCGCTTATGTGACCATGTCACTATGAGCGAAATCATCTTGATGGGATTTCGCTCATATGACACAATGTCCATAAAAGCGAAATCTCAACATTATAAACCCAACTTTTACATATTAACCCCCTATACATTCATATTTAACTCATCTAGACCCTATACATTGATCAACTAAGACTAAGGCGCCGGCTTTAGACATTCGTGCACCAACAAACTCCATAAAGCGCTGTGCTCTCCTCACAAGACTAGCCATGCCCTATTTAATATCTATCAATTCAAGCTCCTCCGGGTCTATTTGATCGTAATTCTCATTGGTCATGTCCAGATTCCCGATCTTACCCGCAACCAGAGATTCATATGACTCTAACACAGAAGCCAACAATGCAATATGTTGTTTCGTAGCTTATTCAGTGTACTCATTCCCATTCTTGATAGTGACTGTGATGTTGCATAGGATCCCCGAAACATACGCCTGATTGTTTAAACTGGTCGAGCTTTGAGGTAATGTCTGTTCAGTAGCTCTGACGTTTGGCTCGTAGTTGGTAAATGGCGAAGACTTGTTTGTCTGTGGAGTATTCGACGAAGCACTTGAAGTTGTGTTAGCACTAAAACCAGTTTGTATCTTTTGGCTCTGGTTTGCTGTAACAGGAGTACTGCCTCTGTAGTACAAAGATACATCTTGTGGAACATTTGCTGAGTTCATCTTATTAATCTTCAGCAACTCCAACTCATGAGCTTCAATCTTTTCTATAAACGAGTTGAGATTCAGATTCACAAAGTCAGAATTGTTCTTCAACATCATCAGATAAGTGCCCCACTCATCATATGGTAATGCATCAGACAACTTATCAATCCATTCTTCATTGGTCTTTTTGATTTCTAATCTCTTCATCTCAAGTACTAAATGGCAATATCTTTCAATCAGTTGCCTTGTAGTTTCACCCTTCATGCTGGTAAAAATATCAAACTCCTTCTTGATCAAAGCCTTCTTGCTCTTGATCATCGACACACTACCTTGAAACTTTATCTGCAATGACTGCCACATAGATTGAGCATTGTCTTCATGTTGCAACAACACTAAAATATCCTCTTTGATAACCTGCTGGAGGATACTAATCATCTTTTTCTCGGCTTTGAAATCATTCTGTTCTGTCTCTATCAGACTTCCAATACCCTTCACCATACCTAAACCATCAATCGGTGGAACGTACTTTGCTTCTATCTTCTTCCAACATTCGAAATGGTTAGCCTGAACCCAGTTCTTAAATCTGCCTGACCATCCCGCACATTCATCCAGGTTCATTAACTTTGGAGGCTTTTGCATGGTTCCCAATTCGTTTTCCATGTTGACGTTTTGAACGATACTCGCTGGACTCTGACCTACTGTCATACCACTGCCCGCGAAGAAGTTGTAGAAATCTTGATTTTCCATTTTAGGTGACAATTACTGAAAACTTTTCAACTTTTGAAAATCAGGTGACTTTTACTGAAAACACTTACTACACAAACTGAACTTCAGACGTAATATCACGAACGAAATGGACTTTTACGATAAAACCCTAATTTCAAGCTGAAATAGGTTTTTCAAGCGAAATCAAGTTTTAAGATTTCAAGCGAAATCAAGATTTTAACTTTCAAGCGGAATCTGCTGTTGTTTCAAGTGCAATCACAGTGATGATTCAAGCGGAATCAGACTCACAAGCGGAATCAGTGATTACTCAAGCGGAATCAGAAAACTCAAGCGAAATCACTGATTTCGCTTCAACATTTCAAGCGAAATAACAACTTTACAAGCAAAATACCTGATTTCGCTCGAAATGTCAAGCGGAATCACAACACCCTCATTCAACCCGAATCAGGTTTTAGGCCATTTTTTACCACTTTTAAGCTGAATTTTAAGCTGATACTTTCAAGGGTTTGTTAAATGTCACTTTTACACAATATATCAAAAACTCGGTCCATTTTGCCTGTGGAAATGTCCAGAAATCCAAAAAGTGTAAGAAAAATGCTCTAATTCAGGTATTTTAGCTCATAAATAGCTCTAATACCAATTGTAGGATCGATATTGACGATCTAGTGAGTCAATCAAAGTCAAAATACCACTGTTTATGCGGCGGAATCACACAAACAGTTTGAATCAAAGAGAATGGAGTAGAAATAGACAGAATATCACTTTAAACACTGTTTCTCATTAATTGATCACAGAAAAATTTGGCAGCAGTTCGGTATACAACTTGATGGTCAGTACCAAATGAGAAACAGACACACATATATATACTGTTGGGATTTCGCTTGAAATGACACCTTGTCATTTCAAGCGGAATCACATCCTTCTGATTTCGGTTGAAATGACAAAGTGTCATTTCAAGCGGAATCACTTCACTAAAACATAAAATTTACATTCAGCCCCCTACACTATGCATTACTGACATATAAGACCCCTAGACCCTATACAAGCATGACTAAGACTAAGACGTAGGCTTTAGACATCGTGCACTAACATTTCAGCATCCGAGTTCCTCAGCGATCTCTGCCCAACCGCATCCAGTGTGAGGGACAAGGATATATCAGCTGCAGATTTGAATGTAGCTGGCCGAGAGGCCTTCACGCTTGCCTTAATCTCTGGGGCTAATCCCCCAATGAAACGAGCTATCCTTTTGGGTTCCGGGGTCACAAGATAAGGAACCAACCTTGACATTGTATTAAAGCTCGTAAGGTAGGCTTGGCAATCCAGGTTTTTCATCACCAATGATAAGAAATCAGATTCAATCTTCTCAACCTCGTGCTGAGGGCAGTAGTTCTCCTTGATGAGAGTAACGAATTGATCCCATGTCATATTGTACAATGGAATCTTCCCAGTAGCTTGAATTAACGATCTCCACCAGGCTAGGGCCTCACCCTTAAAGGACTGAGATACAAAGTTTACAATATCCCTTTCAGCGCAACCACTTATATCTACCACCGTGTCCATCTCATCCAACCAAGTCATGCAATCCACTGCCCCTTTCTCCCCAGTGAAATCTCGTAGTTTACAAGAAACAAAGTATTTATAAGTACAACCTTTAGCTCGTGGCTCTTGATTTAGCACAATTCTCTTAGATGGAATGCTGTGCTGATTTAAGGAATGTTGGACATCCTCTTTCTAGGGCTTAGGTTGGGTAGAGGGTGGTTTGCTGTTGGCTTCAGAATGGGTTTTAGGGACAGATTTAGAGGGCGGTGTGGATAGGGTCCTACTTCGAGTCCCACTATATTCACTATACTACCACTCCATTGCTTTGGTAACAGCATTATCTATTAATGCTTGCAGTTCTGCCCCGGTCACATGTATTTTAGTATTATCATGGTTTTCTACCGGATGACTGTTTACCTCCTCTGACCTTGTCATGTAGCTTTAATTGCTACATAAAAGAGATAATAGACAAGGTTTATTTAGAAAGTTTCACAGCATTTTATGTTCTATTAACCATGGTTTTAATAGCCATTTTTGGTTAATATGTTAATTATTTATATAGATTTAGGACCTTTATTATAATCCTAATTATAATTCAATAATAGCACCAAAGGCCTAGTCGCGTAGACATATTTAATTTAATTATAAACCAGGATTTTCATAAAATCGAGGTATTAGGATTTGAATCAAAGTTCATTACCTTTTCTAGACAGGGAGTTGTAGGCTACTACTGTCTTTAGTCCCAAGGGACATTATTTATAGCCCGTAGGCACTTCATCCTTAAGGGATGGTTACATACATAAGGGAAATTAGAATAACTCAGTTTAAAGATGGCATGTGTGATTTTAGCGATTCAAAGTTTGCCAAAAATGCTAACATGTTTACAGATGTTAACAAGGATTGGAATCTTTTGGGTAGGTTTTACCATCTTGGCCATGTCTGCAATGACATATAGACTAGGTTTTACCTTTAAGTTTCTTTTAATATTTAACGCAGAACAATCCTAAATTGAGATGTTAATATGGATCTGAATCTAATTATGGAACTACCATCTTGGCCTTATCTTAAGATGATATATGGCTAGGTCTAGTCCTTTTTAGATTTTGCCATTTTATTATAATGGTAGATCTTTTAATAGGAAGGTTATTTTCATTCATTTTATGCTTTATGTTTATGCATATAATTAACAACAATATGAAAATTTAAATTAAACCATTCCATTAAGAAAATTTAAACAAGTACAAATTTTGCCCTAAACGGGACTTCTAAGAAATAACATGCCCTCGCAGGGGCGGAACAACAAACAAACCCACGCAGGGGTGAACAGAAAAACATGCTCACGCAGGGGCAGAGTACAAAAAGACAAGCCCACGCAGGGGCTGAGTACAGAAACAAAAGTCCACGTAGGGACTTGATTACAACTAAATATAATAAATAAACAAGGGTCTTCAATAATCCCTTCCTTTGGACTTCCCCTTGATTAGGACTGATAACCCCTTGAAGAAGCCTCGGTTGTTTCTGCGCTCCCTTTGAATGTCCCGCTCACATTTGCCCAATCTATCGAGGACCTCTTGTTGGCATTCCGGTGGGATCAGTTTCGGCTGCGGCGGCTGCTGATGCAGAGGTTGAGGAGGTGGCGGGTGCTGGTACACATAAGGTGGGTACCTAGTGGTCCAAGGACCACCGTATGGCCCTTCAGGATGAAGAGCATTGTAATCCCACGCCGCTTGATATGGGTCAACCTCCGCATAGTTGTAGTTGGTGTGGGCCGACTGCTCAAATGGATTATACGCCGCTAAACCGGCGTATGCAGGGATTGGGTTACCAAAACCCGATGGTGGCGCTACAGGCGCAGAGTGTACTTCTGAGACGGGGTTTGATGGTCCCCCCATCTGCGGGTCTTCTTCTTGGAGTGGCGGGTAGTGGTTGCCACTCGAGGGTTGAGGAGTGCTGATGCGGACTCCTCCTCGCACGGACATCCGTGCGTTTGATCTTCTCCGCCTCGGTGGTTCCGGAGGCGGCTGCTCAACTGGTGGTGGTGGTGGCGGAGTGACTGCCACAAATCGGGAATCCACAGAAGGATCCTGCTGGTGGTACTGCTGGTGGTACGGAGACGAGTGTTCGGATGGGGTAAAATACCATTCAAACTGGTTGAACCTCGCCTGATAGCTATCCGGACCGCGGTAAGGCGATCCGTGAAATGAGGACCCATCAGAGATCTCGATGGGATGGTTTGGGGTCCCGGTTGCTGGTTCAACAGGATCCATGTCCTCATCCATGTCGTTGTCACCCGAAAAGTGATCTTCGGGTCCTAGTGGGTTAAAACCCCCAAGTTCTTAAATGTAATTAGCCGGGTTGAACCGACTCTGAAAGGCGGGAGTGCGGTCGCCGAAAGAGTGGTGCGAATTTGATCGCTGAAGAGGTATGAATGAAGGTTGAGGGTTGTTGGGCTCATTTTAAGACTGTGGCCCAAAGGAATGAAGGTAGGATGGTGAGGAGCTTAGAGAGACAGATCGCCTCCTGGGTTCAATATATGTCCTCCAAGGTTCTTGGGGACTTGTACTCATGGTAATGGACGGTGTGCGCCGGTGAGAAGGCCCGACTTCATGATCATGGCCCGTCACTGGGGCCTTACCTCTACCTCCTCTAAATCTTGGTGACATTTTTAAACCTGTCAACATTAGTAACAACAAGAATATATAAAATAAAAGACAAGAAATAAAACAAAACAGAGTTTGTCCTATGTTATTTGTCTAGACTCGAGGATCGAGGAATGTGCAATTTTGTAACTGAGATTAAACACAAAAGGCTAGTGTTTAATTCAGTCAGTGTTGGCTCTGATACCAACCTGTCACACCCTGATATTTCCACGTGTCACCGGTGGGCCCGGTGGGGGTATCGTGACGTAGTTGATATCGTCATAGTCAAACAACACAATATTTACATGCACAGCGGAAGCAAAAAGATAGATTTATTTCAACCAAATAAAATTGTAATATTGAGTATCACAACAGTTGAAACAGATCCACAGGCGGATCAAAATAAAGAGGAAACTTCGTTCAACAGACTTTATGCATCTAAGCTTGCGAGACTTCTATTTGATGCTTAGGAGAGTCCAGCCTATTACGAGTAGTACCTGCACTTAGCCTTTTTGGGAAAATACGTCAGTTTACACTGGTAAATACAATTTAACTGACTCATTTTGAAAATGTTTAAAATTGATTTGAATGCACATGGCACAAAACTTTTATAACTTGGGATAATTATTTGTATATAATCTTGTAAAAGAATTACATGTTTCTTATACGTTCAGTAGCCCGGACTGAACACCGGGTTAAAGATTAATTGACACACCACATGGTATAGTCCCACGGCGGGTTGAACCCGAAACCAGCGGTTATACCTTATTATTTATAAATGCACTGGCGGGTGTACGCCTACACCCGCGTGCTAAGGTCGTGGCCATTTCTTTGAATGATTCCAAGGATATCCGGGACATGGTCATTAACCCCCCAAAGGTTTTAAGCAAACAAAACAATTTAAACGGGTCATTTCAATGATTTAACCATCATACGATTAAAGATTCAATGCCCGACCAAGGGGTATTTTAGATACCATACCCCAAGCCCGTATAGGGAAAATAAGTTAAAAAGTATAGTCACAAAAAGCGAGTGCAAATAGCTTTTACCGGGTCTCCTATTCTGGAACAAAGGTTCATAATAACCTATTAGACTCCCAACGGGTCTTTAATTTAGCCTAAGCTTAGACCGGTTAGTTTTAAAGAAAGAATACAGTTTAAGCGCATGATTAAGCGAAGACCGTTTTAGAATGTGGTTTTGACCCGACAAGCTTGTATGCTTGTTTAATATGGGTAAATTAAACGCATTCTGGATTTTGAGACAAAAATGATATGGTTTAACCCGTTTCGGCTAATATATGCAAACTAGTTACATACGACGCTCCGAACACGAAAAGTGCGTAACGAGTAACCATAAGAGTCATATACAAGTTTCCTAAGTTAATGTGCCTTAAATATGTTGTGACATCAGTAAGATATCTTCTATTATGCCCAAAATGATTTTAAACTCAAACTATGCCCCGTAAGGGCATTTTGGTTATTTTAAAGAGTATAAAAGAGTTTAATTAGTAATCTGAGTTATAGGTCTGATTAACTCAGTAAATATACTTAATTTAATAAGTCATAACAGTAGGGTATCATATATATGTGAAATTTATTAATTATAACCATACTATGCACCGTAGGGGCATTTTGGTAATTTAACATAAGCCTAAAAGGTCAAAACTGGAAATCTGAGTTTGAAACTTTTGCTTACTGTTAAAATATAAAAATTCACTGAAAATATCCATAAGCATCAACCCTTATATATTTAAACTAGTTTTGATACATACTATGCGTTCAAAACGCTAAAAAGGCGATTTTGAGTCATTTCCGGATTTTTAAAGGAAAGCTGATATTTTTATTATTCCATAAGGCTCAAATATTTTATTTAACATATTAGATCAGTAGAAAAAGGTTTGGTATCAAAAACATTTGTAGAACTCATTTTATAGCCAAAAAAGGGCAAAACCGGCAATAACCGAATTAAGCTTAGAACTCTAAGTTATGCTCAGCCTAAAAATAAATAAAAATCTCCAAAAATCCCAAAATATTATTTTATATCAGTAGGTAAAAATTTTGGTATCAAAAATTGGGTTTAGATAGACTATATGCTAATCATGCCATTAAATTACTAAAAACTTCTTATTTACGCTAATGAGCATAACTCCTATTCTAGACCTCAAACTGATGCCAAATTTTAGGGACAAGTTTCTAAATTAGTATTGAAGGTTCCTACTCTTTTACTTTTCCAAAATTCACATTTTAAGGTCAAAAGGGCATAATAGTCAACATTTAAGCAATTAACGGAAACATGCATATGAATCGGATATCTAATGAACCAAGTTGTATAATCACAAAGGGTTATACTAACATGTAACCTGGTCCTATTAAGGCTCTAAGGCATTACCAAACTAAGCTCAAACGGGTCAGAACTGAAAGTCAAAGAAGAAGTCAAACTATGCGACTTTCGGTCCCAAACCGAGCCTAAACTGAAAATTGTCGGGTTAAACATGTTTAGACATGTTCTTACATTAATTACCAAGTTATATTAATGATAAAACAGGTTGTATGGCTTCTACATTGCTAATTATGCCTTAATTTGAAAATAAGCTTTCTGTTGACTTTTTTAAAGTTAACTTTGACCCGACATTTGACTTACTTAGAGTGGTAATCAGGGAGTACCCTTTTAAGGGTTTATTACCTGCATAATTACCTACTCATAGGTATTTTTAATTCGAGATTTGACTGGATAATTATGGATTAATCTCGAAGTCAAACCTTAATTATGACGGTTTGACTTTTAGCTAATTAACTAAGCTAAACTGAATTAAGAAGGGTTAAGGACACTTACAAGAGTCCTAATTATGATTATGGAGCCTAAGAGAAGTTGGTTGCTGACCAGAGAGCTCCAGAGACAGTCTTGAAGTGAGTTTGAATGAATGTGAAAAATGGTTGCAACTTCACTTCTCTATATAGGAACCCCAAATGCACAAGATCATGCCAAGCCACTCTACTTGTAGGATCGATTGTGACCTAAACGAGTCGTTTGGAAGAGCTCAAAACCGTTTTGGAGGCGGAAACAAAGAAACGGTCGTGAAAACAGCTTGAATCATTCTTTAAACCTCTTGTATATTGATTTTACAATGTTTACAGTTACAAGGAACACCAGAAATACCTCGGTATCAAATCTGGAATCGTTACAAATGAAAATGACAACTAGCCTATATATACTATTTCTGGTTCGCTTGTAATGACAACAACCATAAAAGCGGACCTCATGAATTACATATAAGCGAACCTCCAAATATCCGTATAAGCGAACCCAACAGATTTCATAAAAGCGAACCTCATTATTGGACCTTCAAGCAAACCTTTTCATGTGATTGGATCTTTTAATGGAACTTTGTAATTGGACCTCCAAATGGTTCAATAACAACAAACGGCTATAATGCACTATTTTGTCATCTTGTGAACTTTCAAATTCGTGGACATACTATCATAGTGCAATGATGATGTCATAATTATGATGTCATCATTAAACATGATGACATCATGCTTGATCAGATCCGCAACGGAACCCGGACTCGACATTAGACGAAGACGACAGATGACTGCACCAACAGACTCCCCCTCAGATGTTGACGAGTCTTAAGTGTCGAGTCTTCAACGACTTCAGTCTTTCTCACAATGTAAGCACCCTCAAATCTTTATCTTTTTTTCATCATCATCAACAGACTCCCACGAACAATCTCTACTCGGATGTCTTCAGACTCCCCCTTTCGATATGCTGGGATCGCTGTCTGGCATGTTGAAATCACAAAGTCTTCAGGTATCGGAACCTGGTTCTCTATCACTTAGAAACCTGCACATCCTCTACCTCATAATAAATTTTCTGATGATAACTTGTAAAAATCTAATGAATCACTTGCAGAAATTATACAATCAAAGAATGATTTTACAATGTTAATCTTTGAAGAACCACTTGAAGATATATCATTTTTATTTTCAAAACCAACACACTCTCCCAAACCATTTATTCATCAAGTTTAGCACCCGGAATTTTGAAAATCAACTTTTCAATATCAGTTATCGAAAATCTTTTTGAATTTTTCAAAAATTTATGCTAAAACACACTAAAATCTTTTTGGATTTTTGACATAAGAGAATTAAAATGCAGTAAAGAAATATTTACAAACATTATTTTTGTGAGTTTGTGCAAGAGGATCATATCAGCTTATGAGACAAATCACCAACATCGTTCAGCTTGATTTCATTTTAAGTTCTAAACAATTTACCTAGATTGTCAGTATACTGGTCCACTTAAATTTTCACACAAAGTTCAACTGATCCGAGATACGATATTAATGTTTTAAGAAGTTAAACTTATCCGTGTGGACTGCACTAGTCACAATCTGCGGTGGAAACCGTGGTCTAGGGATGTAAATTGGAGGCATTACTTGGTCGGTACCAAATGCATTACTTAGACAGATCACAAGGGCCTCCCGTGTATCGATGTTTCGAAAGAGTTCAAGCATGCGATAACATAGCTGAATGGAACTTTGGATGGTTACGACGGTGAAACCTGAACGTGCTCGAGCTTTGTAGCTCACTACCGACTCTAACTTACCCGATCAGACTAGCTCTGTTCATACTGGAAATCTGAAGGAAAAGGATTTTCAAGTTGAACCCATGCGGGGCATGGAGAAGCAACCTTTGACAGGTCGGATGATATTCGCCACCTCATGGAACGAATGTAGATCTTATTATGTGGTAACTGAAGAGAACTCGTGTTGAGCAGAACGCACCGGCCTCGATATTCTAGTCGACTGGGTTTTGATAAGAGATATTCGGATCTATAAAATCTTGCACTGGTGATCGGGCAAGAAGGCCCACCTAGCTATGTATATGGATGATGTTTGACTTGAGGAAAGTCAAGGTGTATCAGCAACCAGAAACACCCATATGTAGATGAGGACAGACTGCCATGGATTCTGTCACTAGTCTACTTACAACTCGAAACGGAAACAATATCACCTGGGTGGTCGTTGATGATCTCACGTTACCAGCACACTTTCTTGCAACCAAGGAAGCAGGCGAGTCTTCTCAGCTTGTGAATATTCCTTCGAGAGAGGCGGCCTTTAGGAACGGGGTGCCAACTCTTGTTACCTCAGATGTTGAACTACATCCGATTGAAAGTCTCACACTGGGAGGGTGTGGAATGCTTGGGAAGCATGGCGAGCTTAACTGACATCACGATGGACCATTAAACAGTCCAGGAAGAATCGGTAGCGTAACCTACAAACTTGAGTTACCCGACGAATCGGGTAACGTACGCGATGTCATTTATGTTTCGGATCTAAGGCAGTGATTGTCTGATGAAACACGTACGATACCTTTACTGAAGGAATTTATCGAACACATGGACCAGGAAGTCAAGGCTCGTTAACATAGTCGTATCCCGATTGTGAGAGTTCGTTGGAACTCAAGACATGGGCCGGAGTTCACGTGGGAACGCGAGGATCAGATAAAGCGCAAGTATCCTCAACTCTTTCCTAATGACCAATCTAATGCTGGTAAAACTGGTGAATTTCGGGACGAAATTCCTCTTCAAGTTGGGGATGATGTGGCACCTGAGGAAAATCCGCAATAATCTTGAATTCATCACTTCACCTCTCTGTGCTTACTTGTCAAATTTCGGGACGAAATTTCTTTCAAGTTGGGAATGATGTGACAACCCGAACTTTCAAGGTCTGTATTGTTTAATTTTGTGATCCTGATTTCTCGTTAAATATAAAAGCGGGTTACGTTTAACATACACATGTTTACGTTTGGGCACACACACACACCCGAAGCCCAACCCGAGCGCATTATACACCGAAATTATGGTTGAGCTTGGTAGAGCCCAAGTGGTGCATTGTAATTGGGCCGGCTATGGATTCTAGTGTGTTACACACACATGTTGGGCCCTATCTACACAAGCCCTACTAAGACTTAGTAATAGGCCGATTATTATTGTTAGTGGGTTAGTTGGGTTAATGGTGCATGCACACAATTATGAACTTGGTATCCTTTAGTCTCGGCCCAAGTGGAGTTAGAATTGGGCCAATTACAACCTGGGTAATTGTAAAGTTTATATATGGATTGGTGTCACTCTTTTCATTAACACATAACCTCAATATTTAAACAAAACCCTACCCATCTCCTTTGTACGCACGACAGTGGTAGACCCCCCTCGAGACACCATCATATTGGATATAGTGATCGGTTAGTGAATCCTTGCTTATGATTATCCCTACCTTTATGATCTTGTTTATGCGTAATTATGAATTAACGAATTATACACGTACATTTATGTGGTGTCCTGATATGGTTAGAACAATGCTATGTGATGATATGATCATTGGTTCGATGAGTGTTTAAGCATACATATATGTGTAAACTGGTTGTTAGTTGTGATTGTATGTTTGTTAGAATGATTAGTGGGTGTTTGCTAATAAAACAGTGATACATGAAAAACATGAATGAATGTCGATAATAAAATAGTGATACATTGTTTGACACTTGATGCTTGACGTTTGCTCCATTCACATTGATGTTTGCTTGGTTCAAGTTGGTATTTTATGTTCATAAAAAAAAAAATAAATCATGTTCTAGCGATAGGATTTGAGGCAATAATGAAATAAATGAAGTAAATGATAAATCTCTGTTAATTGTTGAAGTACTGATGCTGGGTTTTCTCTTTGAATGTACAATCGATCATGCCCAAAGTACAACCTGGTTTTCATGTTTTGAACGATAGTTTGTGAATAAAACAATGATGTTGAGGTTCTGTTGGAATAATGATGATTGATTACTAGTTGTTAAGGATAATGATATTGTGCCATATGTGTGAGTCCAACAATTATCGAACATGAGTTTTTTTTTTCGTGAGTTTCAAACCTGGGTTTTGTTTGAGGATGATGTTGTCAAAGTATGAGAGTCCGATGATAATCAAATCAAGTAATGTTTCAATGATTTTGATATGAATGCAAAACATGGGCATAAAGTTCATAAAAGATAAGATCTGGGTTTTTACTTTGTGTAATTGAGGATGATGAAAGAGAAAGATTGTCTTATCTGTGTTGATTTGAATTGTTTGATGTTGGGATTCCCTTCACTGTAATGTACAACTAGCTATACCTAGGGTACAAGTTGGAGAAACATGTTGCACACTCCATGGTATAAAGGAACCTGACATTAGTGCAAGGTGGGGACCATTTACAAATTAGATGATGATAGGGAGGCATGTTATTGAAATCATTTGATGATACTGATCACATATGATAATTTAGCGAATGTGCTATGCTCGTGAACTTGATATATTAACTAATGGATCAGTAGGTTAAAAATTAAAGTAATGGTTACCATGCAAAGAAATTGGGCCACTCATGCACACACTATGAACATTGGGCTATGAACGATGACCGGGTCATACAGCCCTCCGGGCTTCAGGTTCAGTTGGGCCGCACACTCGGGGAGGTTTTACTTATAGCTGGGCCGGGAACTAGTCGATGGGCTACGGGTTGATTTCGAACAGTATGCTAAAAATATAACTCATAAAATCATAGGTCGACCACTAACTTGTTTAAATTGCACACTTTTATGAACACTGAGTTGGACAAGGAGTAACTGATAAACATCTTGTGAAGCATGAACGCGCGATGAGAACTTGTATATGATTCGAATGCATGCTATATGACATTAGGGGTTGTTGTACTATACGATGTCTTGTTATGATTACGATTTGCATGGTGACGTGTGTATTACTTGTACGCTATGAATGTGATGTGTATGAAAAATACATGAATTGTACGCATATAAACTAATTATTTTTGGTAACCACGGTAGGGTTTGGTTGACCACTTGGAACGTGTAATGTAACATAACATACCGAGCAATCTAAGGTGAGTTCACTACATTCGAGCATGTGTCCCAGTGGTTGGGGACAGTCAGTGGGTATCCCATAGGGGGATAAGTCTTTGGGTAAAAACGGGTATATTGGTTAATATTCTCACCTATCATCTTTTGTAAGTCCCTCATCGGGTATTAGTTAGTAGCGCTACTTAGGTTTGGCACCCTCACACCGCTCCTGTAGAGGACGGAGGTGAACTAATGACCCAGTCTGGCCCAGTACTAGATAGGAGTACGTGGGAAGGGCAGTCGTGTATTTCAGGAGCCGTCATTGTTCGGAATTGAGATATTAACAATATTACTTGCATATGTTAATGGACTGTTTTAAACACTTGGTAACAAACGTTTTCATAAAACTATGAACTCACCAGCGTTGTCTGATACACTTGTTGCATGCTCGCAGGTCATTAGATGTTTTGGATTGGGACTTGCTGTCTGGAGTAGCTGGAGTGGTCATGGGTCGAACTGGATGGATACGTGCATTGGAATTTTTGATATGGCACTTTGGTTTTGAAACAGTTAAACTATGGTTTCATTTATTTGCTTCCGCTGAACATGTTGGTTTACATTTACTTTTCAATAATAATTGGCATTTTCATTTACAAACTTATTATGAGTTCAACATGATTGGTGGCTCACTATTGGCCCGTCACACGTCTAGCAGGGGTATCCCTAGGTGGTATTTTGGGGGTGTGACAGTTTGGTATCAGAGCCACTGGTTATAGTGAACTCGGTTTTAAAACGATGTTATAAAACCAGACTATAACCGAACAGTTCTGAAAACAAAAATACGACCATGACTCCCAGCTCCAGATAGCAAGGTTCGTCTCTCGTTTACTCATTGCACAGCATAACTAGTGAACACTTACATATGATATTGCATGTGATTGCACGTTTGGCACAACAATATGAATTCATGTATTACTTGCAAGCGTTAAGTGATTGATAGTGTGGTGTTACCCTAGAGATTCGTGACCCCTGTTTTGTGATATTCTTGGGTGGACATCTGAGTTTGCGGAACCATTTGACATGAGTTAGGAGGAACTGAGATGAGCATGCAAATCATAATATTATTGTGGGTGCACACATAATAATAGTGTGGGGTGCATGCGAGTCCCAGTGAGGCTTAACAAGTGAAAAAGGGGTTCTGCTCTGTTATTTGATCAATGTGAAACGTAACAAGTCTATAGGAGTCATAGTAGTGATTGTCTCCTACTCGAATGTGACCTTTTCACTCCTCTCTGAATCCTTTAGAATCTCGATGCTATCGAGTATTACCTGATCACCCATCTGAACGCCCCGCGAACCGGGTAGAATGTTAGGTGCTTGTACGAACATCCCTGAATTGGACGTCGCAGCGTCGATTGACTGGTCGATATCTTTCTCACTCCTCTTCGTTTGTTGGAACTCTATGTATTGACGTCTCAGACTCCGAAGTGCGATCACTTCTGCAGAACTCCCGCAAAATACTGTGTATTACTCAATCAACTTGCTAGATCGATGGACAAGAGAATGAGCGTAGTGCTTCACCGACTTCATTATTTAGACGACCCTGATTACCGGCAACAAACACCAGCGAACTGGCTTCAACCGAATCCTTAAACCTAGTCAGCAATTTATGGGAGACAGCTCCTACGGATTAACTGGGACATAAACGATGACAAATGACCATGGTGTGGAATGTGTAACTGACAACACAATGAGTAGCGCCTTAGGATGTGACAAGGAATGTGACAAGATGGACCCTGTTGGTGGAAAATTTTAGGGCTCCATTTCAAGCAACGAAATTGAAGGCAACAGACGTGGCAACATCAAGGAACTCGTAATCGTAGCCTACAACATGGAAACGAAGGTGACGTCAACAAGGATTGATTGTTGTTAAGTCAAGACGTCAACAACCAAGGGAATAATGTCAGTATTGGGAATCCTTGCAGTCGTAACAACAACACTGGTTGTGGTGCTTGTGGAGGGACGTTTAGGATTGTCGTAGGCGACGCTAGGCATAATGGCAACATGGTAGCTTGTATGGATGGCTAATCGCTTCGTTTCGGTTCTGTTTAACCCTGATGTTTTTTTTTGAAACCGAACCTGATGTGGAATCGGCTGATGGCAAGACAATCGGAACCTCATAGGTTTGTTGGGATGCAAACTCGACCTTGTGGGACAAGTGTTAAACATCGGCCTTCCTTCTACTACCCCTAATGGTTACAATGCAGTAGTTAGTGTGGATTAGTTATTCATAAATCGCGCAGACATACCTTGTGAGGAGAAAATTTTGTGTTGAGAATCGTTATTTGTTCTAAATCAACAGAGTGGTGCAAAGGTTAGCGCCATTTCAACTATGAAGGCCCAGAAGTGTCCACAGAGGAATCACCCCGCTATGTTAGCAACCGTTACTGATGTCGAGGCTAAGGAAAGGAGGATCGAGGATCCACCAATTGTTCGTGATTCCTCTCAGTGGGCTACCCAGGGAGCTTTTAGACTTACTTCCACCACTGTTAGGCAGAATCTCAGTTTGATCTCACGACAGGGGCAGCCCTGGTTATTCGTGCTATATATTGTCTTGCACCAGGAGTGTTGCAAGGACTATCTACAAGAACTGTTGGACAAGAGTTTTATTGGACATAGTTTTGTTCGCTTAGGGGAGCCCCAGTTATATTCGTGAAGATAAGCCTTTCTGTAATGAGTATCGAGAATTCAGCAAGGTGACGGTCAAGACCCTGTATTGATAACCAGTTGACCAGTTGCGAGGATCAGCCTCCTATTCGAAGATTGGCTAGCAAACGAACTATCATCAGATGGAAGTCCAAGGGAAGGGTGTTCTTAAAGTGGCATGTAAAATGTGACATTTGTGCTTGTAATCATTGTAAACAGTTCGGTTATCAATGAAATAAAGTTATTTGATCCCAATGTTTGTTTATTCATGTTTGATGTTTTTCATGTTTTGGCTTTATTCGATTTCAAACTCTATATCGCTTTCTGGAGAATTTTACGCAAACTGGTACGAAAACGTAATCAGTTATATGCAACAAATACTCCGGAACATCATTTTATGCTTAACATACCTTAAATAACCTTTACATAACTTAGAAATAAGTTTCGAAGGCTTTGGTATGGCAAAATTCAGTTAATTCGCTTACAGGGACTAAAATTGACAAACTGCGAAAGTATGCCGATTTGAACCGTAACGAACATTCCAGAACATGATCATAAGTTAAACACACCTTAAATATCCTTTACATAGCTTAGAAATAGGCTTTGAGGGGTTCGGTGTGCTAAAATAAACTTTATGCTCATTCAGGGACTAAAAGTGTCAAAAAGTGCATAAGTTTGCACTTTCGCGCATATCTTACGTTCTGATTACTTCCGGACATCCAAAAATTTATGTAAGCATTAAAATATTATATTTTAATGTTTGGCATGAGAAAAATCCATTCGTCGCGCAATTTGGATCGTTTTTCGCGCTTATGCGCATTCCGTCGTAATTAAGCGAACATCGCGATCGTACGACCAAACGAACCGACATCCGAGATATTTTTGAGCATGTTTTGAGTCCCCTATACTTTAACTTCATTTTAGAGCCTTGAAATGAGGTTAACGGGGCTTAAACGTGTCAAAAATGGGCCGAAACGCATGTTTCTAAGCTGCAGGGACCAAAACTGACAAATCTGTCAAACTTTGCCCAGGCGGCCCGCGTGAACATTCATGCAATCCTTAGGCGGGCCGCGTGAGGTCCCCAGAACTGCAAAAACAGTTTTAACAGCTGCTAACAGCTGTTATGCACTCAAAAACCCATTGCAAATGGTATTTTCGAATCAGGGGACTGAAATAATGGGCTCAAATGGTTTTTAAAAACTATGGGTACACATGGATGGCCAAGATCGAAGCACGCTTTGCGAGGAACGATCTTAACGGTTCACCAAATCCTATATATACCCCTCCATGTCTTACCCATTTCCCTCACACTTGAATTCAGAGGTTGCTCTCTAAGTTGGGGTGCTTTGACACTTCATACCTGAGAGTACTCGGAATTCAATCTTGCGGGGACCCGTTGTAAGTATTCTTTCGTTCTTTTATTGCTTTTCGAGTCCGAAAGCCAAACTTTGTTTGACTTTCTGCATTGACCAGTTTATGGTCAATGCGAAGTTCGTTTGAACTTCATAACGTGAGCGTAATCACGTTGGTTATAGTCCCTAGCGACTATACCTACTGATTACCACGTTATCTAGGCTTAGTGACGAGCCGTAGTTTCGGTCAAAATGCGTTTTCTTGCGCATTTTGTAACCAAACTACTTTAGGGTATTAAAACTGTTTGTTTTAATACCAAACCTGTTTTCTAACATTACTAAACATGTTCTAGCATGTTTAGCTCGTCGCTTTTAGGTTTGTGCTTGTTTAGGGTCGTAAGGGTAAGCGATCTAATCAATCGCTTATGCTTACGAACCCGACCCACTTGGTCGATCATTAGGATCCGACCAAACACATTAGGTGACCATAGTGTATAGGGAATAACCTTTCAAGGTTGTACCTTATGGTCACGCCATTTGAGTAGTTGTATGACAAGTGGTTCTTATGCTTTAGGTAAATTACCAAAATGCCCTTTTTACACTAAAATTCATTTTAAACTTATGTAACATAAATTTTGACACCTAAACTGATTTAGCAACAATATTAAGTGTGTTAAGGCATATCTTGCTTGTCATAGGGCTAGTTAGGCGTTTCAAGCGCGTTTTACGCAAACGACGCGTTAAAGTAGCATAAGCTACCTAAGCGGGTCGTAACGGGTCAAAAGCACTTAGGATAAGTTTCGTTTTAGTGTGTAGGCTTTGTCAAACCATATTACATAAGTTCCCACACTTATTTGGTTTGCGAACCCTCGTACTACCCGATCCTCCGATAGGTCCGTTTATTAATATAGATGCCTTTATAGGTGCCGTTTGACTCCGTGATCTTCTAGCATTGCTTGGTGGTTGTTCTACGACTTCTAAGCAATCTCAAGTGAGTACATAGTCCCCTCTTTTACTGTTTTCCAAACATTTTGGGGTGAAACACATGTGCCTACTTGTTACTTTCATGATTTCATGCTTTTATATCATATACTTGCTATGTTCATTAATACATCGATTTACATGACATTTTACGTTACGTATGTTCGTTTAGCGCATACTTAGTACATTGTTTTACATGACATTTTCACGCTATGTATGTTTATCATAATTAGTGCATTGTTTTACATGACATTTTCACGCTATGTATGTTCATCATACTTAGTGCATTTGTTTTACATGACATTTTCATGCTTACATTTTGGGTATGACATTTGGTTTGTTTAAGTGGGACAATATACATTCATTAACATTGATCACGCCGCTCGTTAGTAGGTAATGGTACCATAGGAATTGACAACTCCCGTTCCTGAAATCCTGGGTATGTTTGGATTGGAAGGAATGACCGAATTCGATTAAAACATTTAGACAGATAGACCTTTAATTTGTTTAAAGGTTTATCACCACAGTTGCAAGGCTTGGATGTATGCATTTTCACAATACCGCATAAATGTTTGTATTCATTATAGCATGCATTTTCCATAAAACATAGCGTTGATTTAAACCATGTTTTACTTCAATACACTGTTTTGTGCATTTTTCCTATGGTTTAGTTGATACATATTTCACTAACCATACATTGACATTTTGATTACACATTACATGATTGGTATTTGACATAGACAATGTTGATATTGATATATACATTTTAACATGGTTTTCACAATAACATTGGGCAAATGGTTTAGACATGGGCAACTTTCATTGGGTGGTTTATTTAAGTCATTCAACTTGGACTTATTCATTTTTCTTACAAATAACATATTTTTCACAAGACATTGTTTTACAACACTGTTCGATATATATATACAAACTCATTTTACTTAGTTATTCATTTAACCTTACATTACTTTTTCACATATCATCCACTTTATAATCGCTTATCGAATGATTTATAAAACAAAACATGTTACAAGGATCATGACTGACTTTGTTAAACAACCCTTTTCTAAAACCTAAGTCATGAATCCTATTTTCACAAAACCTATGTTACTCACTGGCATTTTTATGCTAACGTACTTTATTTTCACATGTGTTTCAGGAGCTAATGCATAGCTTGATCGTGATACGCTAGG
This sequence comes from Helianthus annuus, assembly GCF_002127325.2. Classification (NCBI taxonomy): domain Eukaryota; kingdom Viridiplantae; phylum Streptophyta; class Magnoliopsida; order Asterales; family Asteraceae; genus Helianthus; species Helianthus annuus. The sequence continues at coordinate 70,797,926 of NC_035442.2, read as the reverse complement.
GTGGACTTGGGCCTTAGTGACTTTAAAATAAAGCTAGTCTAATTAAAACATGTTATGTACTCTTTGTTTCAGTTATTTCAAGACAATGTACCTCTTTTATTGATAAATAAAATATAACTTTAAATGCCATGGTTGTGAAACAATAATTCTGTTACAACACTCCCCGACGTTTCCGCCACGATTTGATGTTTTACGTGGTCGGGGTGTGACATCAAACGCTATGCGGCCACTACCACTTCATATTCCCTAACCTTTGGGTTGATCAAAACACCAGCAGCTTTATGGGTCACAGGAATCAACCGTGATATGGATGACGTTTTGAAGCATTTCCAGGGGGAGGAAACACCATGAGCGGCATTCGTACCTTATTTTGAAGCTCATGAGGGAGGAGCCACTCCGCGTGAAGTCTTGTTAAATCTAACTTCTGGATTCGAGAGGTACATTTTTGGTCATGTAATCAACGAAGTGGGAATGCACATGGATCTCGCTACATTATAATGTAATCAACGTTGTGTATACGTGGGAGACAAAACAGGAGAACGTCTTTTCAGCTTTTGAGACCCAACACTATAATGCACTGGGCAACGTCTTTACCCGAAGGTAAGGTTGATCTGGTGGTATACCATGAGGGTCGAATTAGAGTCCCAGTTACATGCTGATGCAACACGAGAAGGTGATGACTTACGTAGAAGATTTACAAGGAGGACTGCACTAGTCACAATCTGCGGTGGAAACCGTGGTCTAGGGATGTAAATTGGAGGCATTACTTGGTCGGTACCAAATGCATTACTTAGACAGATCACAAGGGCCTCCCGTGTATCGATGTTTCGAAAGAGTTAAAGCATCCGATAACATAGCTGAATGGAACTTTGGATGGTTACGACGGTGAAACCTGAACGTGCTCGAGCTTTGTAGCTCACTACCGACTCTAACTTACCCGATCAGACTAGCTCTGTTCATACTGGAAATCTGAAGGAAAAGGATTTTCAAGTTGAACCCATGCGGGGCATGGAGAAGCAACCTTTGACAGGTCGGATGATATTCGCCACCTCATGGAACGAATGTAGATCTTATTATGTGGTAACTGAAGAGAACTCGTGTTGAGCAGAACGCACCGGCCTCGATATTCTAGTCGACTGGGTTTTGATAAGAGATATTCGGATCTATAAAATCTTGCACTGGTGATCGGGCAAGAAGGCCCACCTAGCTATGTATATGGATGATGTTTGACTTGAGGAAAGTCAAGGTGTATCAGCAACCAGAAACACCCATATGTAGATGAGGACAGACTGCCATGGATTCTGTCACTAGTCTACTTACAACTCGAAACGGAAACAATATCACCTGGGTGGTCGTTGATGATCTCACGTTACCAGCACACTTTCTTGCAACCAAGGAAGCAGGCGAGTCTTCTCAGCTTGTGAATATTCCTTCGAGAGAGGCGGCCTTTAGGAACGGGGTGCCAACTCTTGTTACCTCAGATGTTGAACTACATCCGATTGAAAGTCTCACACTGGGAGGGTGTGGAATGCTTGGGAAGCATGGCGAGCTTAACTGACATCACGATGGACCATTAAACAGTCCAGGAAGAATCGGTAGCGTAACCTACAAACTTGAGTTACCCGACGAATCGGGTAACGTACGCGATGTCATTTATGTTTCGGATCTAAGGCAGTGATTGTCTGATGAAACACGTACGATACCTTTACTGAAGGAATTTATCGAACACATGGACCAGGAAGTCAAGGCTCGTTAACATAGTCGTATCCCGATTGTGAGAGTTCGTTGGAACTCAAGACATGGGCCGGAGTTCACGTGGGAACGCGAGGATCAGATAAAGCGCAAGTATCCTCAACTCTTTCCTAATGACCAATCTAATGCTGGTAAAACTGGTGAATTTCGGGACGAAATTCCTCTTCAAGTTGGGGATGATGTGGCACCTGAGGAAAATCCGCAATAATCTTGAATTCATCACTTCACCTCTCTGTGCTTACTTGTCAAATTTCGGGACGAAATTTCTTTCAAGTTGGGAATGATGTGACAACCCGAACTTTCAAGGTCTGTATTGTTTAATTTTGTGATCCTGATTTCTCGTTAAATATAAAAGCGGGTTACGTTTAACATACACATGTTTACGTTTGGGCACACACACACACCCGAAGCCCAACCCGAGCGCATTATACACCGAAATTATGGTTGAGCTTGGTAGAGCCCAAGTGGTGCATTGTAATTGGGCCGGCTATGGATTCTAGTGTGTTACACACACATGTTGGGCCCTATCTACACAAGCCCTACTAAGACTTAGTAATAGGCCGATTATTATTGTTAGTGGGTTAGTTGGGTTAATGGTGCAAGCACACAATTATGAACTTGGTATCCTTTAGTCTCGGCCCAAGTGGAGTTAGAATTGGGCCAATTATAACCTGGGTAATTGTAAAGTTTATATATGGATTGGTGTCACTCTTTTCATTAACACATAACCTCAATATTTAAACAAAACCCTACCCATCTCCTTTGTACGCACGGCAGTGGTAGACCCCCCTCGAGACACCATCATATTGGATATAGTGATCGGTTAGTGAATCCTTGCTTATGATTATCCCTACCTTTATGATCTTGTTTATGCGTAATTATGAATTAACGAATTATACACGTACATTTATGTGGTGTCCTGATATGGTTAGAACAATGCTATGTGATGATATGATCATTGGTTCGATGAGTGTTTAAGCATACATATATGTGTAAACTGGTTGTTAGTTGTGATTGTATGTTTGTTAGAATGATTAGTGGGTGTTTGCTAATAAAACAGTGATACATGAAAAACATGAATGAATGTCGATAATAAAATAGTGATACATTGTTTGACACTTGATGCTTGACGTTTGCTCCATTCACATTGATGTTTGCTTGGTTCAAGTTGGTATTTTATGTTCATAAAAAAAAATAAATCATGTTCTAGCGATAGGATTTGAGGCAATAATGAAATAAATGAAGTAAATGATAAATCTCTGTTAATTGTTGAAGTACTGATGCTGGGTTTTCTCTTTGAATGTACAATCGATCATGCCCAAAGTACAACCTGGTTTTCATGTTTTGAACGATAGTTTGTGAATAAAACAATGATGTTGAGGTTCTGTTGGAATAATGATGATTGATTACTAGTTGTTAAGGATAATGATATTGTGCCATATGTGTGAGTCCAACAATTATCGAACATGAGTTTTTTTTTCGTGAGTTTCAAACCTGGGTTTTGTTTGAGGATGATGTTGTCAAAGTATGAGAGTCCGATGATAATCAAATCAAGTAATGTTTCAATGATTTTGATATGAATGCAAAACATGGGCATAAAGTTCATAAAAGATAAGATCTGGGTTTTTACTTTGTGTAATTGAGGATGATGAAAGAGAAAGATTGTCTTATCTGTGTTGATTTGAATTGTTTGATGTTGGGATTCCCTTCACTGTAATGTACAACTAGCTATACCTAGGGTACAAGTTGGAGAAACATGTTGCACACTCCATGGTATAAAGGAACCTGACATTAGTGCAAGGTGGGGACCATTTACAAATTAGATGATGATAGGGAGGCATGTTATTGAAATCATTTGATGATACTGATCACATATGATAATTTAGCGAATGTGCTATGCTCGTGAACTTGATATATTAACTAATGGATCAGTAGGTTAAAAATTAAAGTAATGGTTACCATGCAAAGAAATTGGGCCACTCATGCACACACTATGAACATTGGGCTATGAACGATGACCGGGTCATACAGCCCTCCGGGCTTCAGGTTCAGTTGGGCCGCACACTCGGGGAGGTTTTACTTATAGCTGGGCCGGGAACTAGTCGATGGGCTACGGGTTGATTTCGAACAGTATGCTAAAAATATAACTCATAAAATCATAGGTCGACCACTAACTTGTTTAAATTGCACACTTTTATGAACACTGAGTTGGACAAGGAGTAACTGATAAACATCTTGTGAAGCATGAACGCGCGATGAGAACTTGTATATGATTCGAATGCATGCTATATGACATTAGGGGTTGTTGTACTATACGATGTCTTGTTATGATTACGATTTGCATGGTGACGTGTGTATTACTTGTACGCTATGAATGTGATGTGTATGAAAAATACATGAATTGTACGCATATAAACTAATTATTTTTGGTAACCACGGTAGGGTTTGGTTGACCACTTGGAACGTGTAATGTAACATAACATACCGAGCAATCTAAGGTGAGTTCACTACATTCGAGCATGTGTCCCAGTGGTTGGGGACAGTCAGTGGGTATCCCATAGGGGGATAAGTCTTTGGGTAAAAACGGGTATATTGGTTAATATTCTCACCTATCATCTTTTGTAAGTCCCTCATCGGGTATTAGTTAGTAGCGCTACTTAGGTTTGGCACCCTCACACCGCTCCTGTAGAGGACGGAGGTGAACTAATGACCCAGTCTGGCCCAGTACTAGATAGGAGTACGTGGGAAGGGCAGTCGTGTATTTCAGGAGCCGTCATTGTTCGGAATTGAGATATTAACAATATTACTTGCATATGTTAATGGACTGTTTTAAACACTTGGTAACAAACGTTTTCATAAAACTATGAACTCACCAGCGTTGTCTGATACACTTGTTGCATGCTCGCAGGTCATTAGATGTTTTGGATTGGGACTTGCTGTCTGGAGTAGCTGGAGTGGTCATGGGTCAAACTGGATGGATACGTGCATTGGAATTTTTGATATGGCACTTTGGTTTTGAAACAGTTAAACTATGGTTTCATTTATTTGCTTCCGCTGAACATGTTGGTTTACATTTACTTTTCAATAATAATTGGCATTTTCATTTACAAACTTATTATGAGTTCAACATGATTGGTGGCTCACTATTGGCCCGTCACACGTCTAGCAGGGGTATCCCTAGGTGGTATTTTGGGGGTGTGACATTTCAAACAAGATTTCAGGGGTTACCTATATATCCAAGTTTGTGTTAACCCACAGAATAAGCAAGTTTGAATTTTTACGGTTTATATCTCGTCACAATCTATTAAATGTGCAAAAATCTACTGACACATCCACAGTAAGATTGTTTATCACTTTTAATCTTTCCAATTCTTTAGCATGTTGTGATAGTCCACTGATGTACTATCATTTCCTCTTTTTCACAACAAACTCATTTTTGGTTTTTATCATGTTTTTGTCTTTTTCAAATTTTCTAATGTTTTTGGATTTTCTGAAATTTTCTACTCCCCCTAAAATGCAAACACATTAACGAAAATTGAAAACAAACTGTACAGAAACATGACAACCGATATCAAATTGCATCAATTCGCCATTCACTTGGCATAACAATCAGAACTCCCCCTACCAACAAACTATTTTCTCATTTAGATTTCAAAACACTTAAGTTTGTTTTAATAAAAATGATTTTTCCGGAAAATAAGTTTAGTTGATTTTATCACTTATAGGAATATCAATGCTAAGTTAGGGGATGTGGTTCATCATCTTGTCTCTCAATCACTTGAAGGAAAATGCAAGTACAAATTAATGTCCTTGATTTACCATATGCACAAGTTATGCACAAACAAATCTTCTAACTACTTGTAAACAAGCGCAAACAAACCTTTTTTACCGTTTGCATGATTGACATTACCATAACAAATTCCTCAAGAAAGATGCTGATACCTGCTCCTCGCTTACCAACCTGGAAGGTCCGGCATAGTCCTTTAACCTGTAAAAATTTTGACAATTACAAACATTTTCAAATCATCCTAATTAACATGAAAGATGCCGATTCCTGATCCACGATTACCAACTTGGGATCTCCGGCAAGTTCGGTGTTTTATTCAAACATAATGTCCACCCAAGCCTCACCAGCCTTGGGTGACTTTGGAACACATCTGTCCCACCAACATTTTGATTTATAAAACTCTTTAGCACCCTTTACCTTCTTATCAACCATCTTCCCAAAAATATGTTTAACTTTCCTGTTGAAAGCCTTTTCAACATCAAATTCTCCTTTATCAGCGAAGAATTGATTTGAAATCTCAGTCTTTCCAACTTTCTTCATCAATTTTTCCTTTGACAGTGACGGAAAATTCTCATCGTTCACCACTGGAACGGAATTCACAATCTTTTTATCAACCAGTGACTCCTCTGATTTTATGGAATCAGATTCATTTAGAGAATTACCCTCAGATTTAACAACCCATTTTTGTTTACTCAAATCGACTTGTCTTTTGTAAAAACGTTTTGAAGTTTCACCAACTTCCAAAGTCGATTTATCAACACATTTCTTTTTCATATCAGAGTTAGAAGACACTCCCTGTTTTGAATAAATGGACTCTTGGCAGTTCCAAGCAATGTGTCCAACTTTTTGACACTTGAAACAGATTCTTCTATCAACTCTCGAAGCAAACTTCCTCACATTCTTCTTTACTTCAGCAAGAAACTCTTGATTCGACTGTTTCCAGAACGGTTTCTTCTGTTCATCCTCTGAACTTCCTCCTGAAACAAATTTTGTTTTTGGTTTATAAGTTTTCTGATTTTTATAATTTTCTGAAGAATTAAAACCAATACCTTTCTTTTTGAGATTACCATTATGGTTTGGTTTCTTTCGATAACTTGAACCATAATCATAACCCTTTTTCTTGTTCAATCTCTGTTGAACTCTTGAAGTGTACTTTTTAGGTTTTTCAGTAAGATTTACATCTTTTATTTCAGAAATATTAATTTCTGTTAATTTGTAAACCTGTTTGATCATTTCAGTTTTGACACTTCTTATTGGGAATTCCTCATCAGAATATAATTTGTCCGAATCATTCAATGTATATGCTACTTTGATAGATTCGTCATTCAAATTAGATTTTGATAACAGGAATTCTTTATTGTAAACCCTCTTAACCGGCGAACTCGGACTTTTCTTAGACGAACTCGAACTATCTGACTTAGACTCCGACTTTGACTCTTCATCCATATCCAACACCTGATCGACAACTTTCTTAACTAACTCGGACTCATGATCAGTGTCAGACGCTGTGAATGTAGCATCAATATTGTCTGGTAATTCATCAGTGATTTCAGACTTTAATTTGATGTTTAGAGCCTTGTCTACTTGTTCCTCATTTGGTTTCCTGGGGGAATAACTCTCAAAGATAGGAGGCGGACATCTGTTATACTTTACACTTGGTTTCTTACCAGTATCCTCTTCTTTTCCTTTCTTCTTGAAAGCTTCAAGACCTGCGACAGTAGGATAAACACGATCAATCAGATAATCACAAGTAGTATAACTCAAAAGTAATCGGTTAATCCTTTCACTCTCAATTCTCTCAAGTTCCAACTCCTTCTTCAAGTTAGCACAGTCTTCAATATAGTCATTGATGACACTTTGCTTTGTCATTAAAGTTGCACTCATCTTGTCATTTGCTTTTTCAAATTCTGCATTTGCTCTTTTCAAACTGTCAACTGTCCTGTTCAACATGTCGTATGACTCTTTCACATACTTCACATCAAACAGTAAATCTTCCTTAATCTTTTCTAAGTCGACAATCTTTTTGTCTTTCTCATCACACTCTTTGCAAGATTCTGAACATTTCTCACAAGGCTAAGTAACTTCAACCACCTTTTCAACTATCTTTTCGACTTCGACAGTCTTTTCAACTTCTACAATTTTCTCGACCTCAACAATCTTTTCGACAAACTTTTCTACTTCGACCACCTTTTCAACTTCAACTATTTTCTCAACTTCCACGAGTTTCTCGACTTCGACAATTTTCTCCACTACTTTTTCTACTTCAACAATCTTCTCTATTGCAATCTCAGCAGTTGATTCATCTTTTGTTTTTATAGCTTCAGTCTTCGCCTTTTCATCAGCGAGTAACTTTGCTGCTTCTAGCTCTTTCTACAATCGAGCAATCTTCTTCTGATTCAACATCTCAACTTTATCTGCATAGAAAAAGCTAAAACTGTCAGGATCAATGCTTTTTCGACATTTGTTAAGATAATCTTCCTCATCATCCGTATCAACATCACTTCCAAGATCTGGAAATATCGGAATCCTTTTCTGACAATCCTCATTTTGATCCAGAATCCTGGTAACAAGTGCAACATCAGATTTAGTTCCACTAGGTATATACTTGTCCCAGCTAAATCCCTATGCAACAAACTCATCACTCTGATCTATTATTCCATAATAAGCTTTCCTATTTGCTTCTTCAATCATTTTCCCATGAGCAGTTTGCGGTTCCTTTTGTTGAGGTTTTTGACCGATTTGATGAAACATTGATTTATGATAATAATTGCTCTTTTCTTGACTTCCAGTTGACTCTTGGTTTTTACATTCCCGTTTAAAGTGACCCTTTCCTTTACATCGGAAACAGGTAACCTTTGACTTGTCAAAACCAAGTGGAGAAGCAGCCATTCCTCGGAACTCGTCTCTGCCAGTAATCTGTTGAAATTTTTCAGCTCTCCTGCAGGCACTAGCTAAGCACCACTTCACATCCATCAGCTCTAGCTCTTCTGCATCGATTTGGTCGTAATCTTCTTTTGTGAGCATCGGATTACCAATTCTTCCTGCTATCAAGCTTTCATATGACTCCAACATGGCGACAAGAGATGCCATGTGTTGCTTTGCCACCTCAGGAGAAAGATGTTGACCATTCTGAATGTTCAAGGTCACATTACACTGCAGATTTGTAGAATTTTGCTTCTGAGGGCTAGGTGTGTTATTGTTTGGATCAAAGCTTGAGAATGATGAAGTAGATCCACCACTTTGAGTTGTAGTACTTGCATTTGGACTTGCAGACCCATCAGCACTGAACGCAGTACTAATCTTTGGACTTTGACTGGGAGTGGTCTCAAACTTGTTCCCTCGATAGTACAGACTGACATCTTGCTTTGCATTTGGATTTGTCATGATAGCTGTCTTTTGAATATCCAGCTCCTGCTCTTCGATTTTCTGAATAAACTGAGCCAAATTCATGCTCTCGGACTTTCTCATAAGTTTCACAACCATCAAATATGTTCCCCACTTATGCTGTGGTAACGCCTCAGCTAGTTTGTCGACCCACTCATCGTCCTCTTTCTTGATATCCAACCTACCCATTTCCAATACTAGATGACAGTATCTATCTATAGTCTGCTTGGTTGTTTCATGATCAAATGCAGTAAACATGTCAAACGATTTCTTCAATAATGCCTTCTTGTTTTTGATCATATCAGCACTCCCTCTGAATTTCTGAATCAACGCTTCCCAGATTGATCTAGCTGTACCATTATGTTGAAGTAAGACAAAAATGTCTTCTTTAACAGCTTGCTGAAGGATGCTGATCATCATTTTCTCACTAGTGTACTTCAACTTATTAGCTTCAGTAAAATCATTGAAACCCTTGTCCAAACCGCGTTCATTCTTTGGTTTCTCATAGTCTTTCAGTAAAGAACACCATGCGTCGAATCTGTAAGCTTGAACCCAATTCTCGAATCGGTTCTTCCAACCTTGAAAATCTTTAATGTACATGAGTTTTGGCCGTTTTTGATGAGTGCCCGTCTCATTCTCATTATACAACGCTTCAGCAGGAGTTACAGGGGCAACGGGTGTCGCGAACGCATTGTAGAACTCTTCAGCCAAGTTTCAAAACTCAGATGATGCTTCGGGAAATACCTAATAACATACAAACAAAAACACAATCAGTTTAAAGATTTATCAATCAATAGAAACGAACTGATACTCGAACTGATGAATATTCTGTGCGGACTGAAGGTTGACAAACTATGCGGACTGCTATGACCCGGATCAAAATCAAACGACCTGATGAACCTTTGAACACTTTGAACTCCAAACTGTACAGACTGAAATTTGTTTTCACACGACCTTGAATGAGTTTGAATTCAAATGAACTGAAACACCTCTTGTGAACACAAAGTAACTGACTTATATAGACAAAGTTAATTCTCAAACAATCTCGTGAAAGTCGAACAATCTAGTGATTTTAAATCAAAGCTCATGAAAACTAATCATTGTCACATGCAAATTGATGTTACTTTCTTTCAATTTGAGCCTCAAAATAGTCAAACAATTTATTTCTCAATTAATTTTGTTGACATACTCACATGCAATCTGACAAATTATACCAACAACTTTTAAATGCTACACATGCAAAGCTACAACATTACGAGCTATTGGTCAGACAATAGTTCACATGTATTGGGCCATAACTACTGTTGTTCTTGTTGTACTCGTTAATATAAAAGGCCGACAATATCTATTTATTTACTTCAACTATTGGACCTCTACAAATTAGTGGGCCGGTGCTTTTATTGTTTCACAAGAGCTGATTTATATTGTGTATCAATATTATTCTTTATTTAAAATGGCCGACAATATGCTTGTATATAATAGGGCCGCTTGACTTTATATTGGGCGGCCACCTTGATTGAATTCGATAAAGCCATCAATATCACTAAACTAACAAAATATTTGGCCGATCAATATACTTTAAAGTGATTGTTTTTTTTTTATATATATCACATGCAATACTACAAGATCATTGGACCTTTACTATGACAACTTTGTATTTGCATTGACTATGGCAGACAACTTGTTTGAATGTGCATCACAAACCGATTGACCAACTACAATACTGACAACACCAATTAATATTTCACAAGACTTGATGCACTTCAGAATTTTCACATGATCCTTTTTAATGATTCACACAAAATAATAAACTTTCAATCGGTTCACACTACTCAATGAACAATCACGTGAAGACTATTGTCATTAAAGCGGAACCTTTAATTGTCACAAAGAGCGAACCTCAAATGTAACTAAGAGCGGATCTCAAACTTATGTTACTAACAGCGGACTTGTTGATGACGTCATAATTTTCACGAATCCGAAAAAGCGAATCCTCAAAAATTCAAGGTTTTAGGTCGATTTTAGTTTTGAAATTTTCAACGATTTGTCAATACAGAATTCCGAGCATGATGTGTACAACTGAACCGATTTTGACCGTAAAAATTTTTATTTTCGTAAAAGAATGGTGTAGAAACAGAAAAAGTGATGAAAAACGAGCTGTTTTTGCGAGATCTCTTCCTCCTTGGCTCTGATACCAATTGTAGGATCGATTGTGACCTAAACGAGTCGTTTGGAAGAGCTCAAAACCGTTTCGGAGGCGGAAACTAAGAAACGGTCGTGAAAACAGCTTGAATCATTCTTTAAACCTCTTGTATATTGATTTTACAATGTTTACAGTTACAAGGAACACCGGCAATACCTCGGTATCAAATCTGGAATCGTTACAAATGAAAATGACAACTAGCCTATATATACTATTTCTGGTTCGCTTGTAATGACAACAACCATAAAAGCGGACCTCATGAATTACATATAAGCGAACCTCCAAATATCCGTATAAGCGAACCCAACAGATTTCATAAAAGCGAACCTCATTATTGGACCTTCAAGCAAACCTTTTCATGTGATTGGATCTTTTAATGAAACTTTGTAATTGGACCTCCAAATGGTTCAATAACAACAAACGGCTATAATGCAATATTTTGTCATCTTGTGAACTTTCAAATTCGTGGACATACTATCATAGTGCAATGATGATGTTATAATTATGATGTCATCATTAAACATGATGACATCATGCTTGATCAGATCCGCAACGCAACCCGGACTCGACATTAGACGAAGACGACAGATGACTGCACCAACACTACTAATGTTATGGGATGTTCCCAGGTGTCCCTATGTTGCTAAATACCAGTTGCAAGGTCCCTATTTTCGAAAACCACCCATATAAGGCGGTGCAACCTGCTTAACAGGCAACTGTCCAAAAATTCGCCCAGTTACAGGTCTTACGGACCGTAAGCCTTTGGCCTTGCGGTCCGTATCTGCTCCCCGGACCTGATCGCCCAGCTCCACCATCTTACGGACCGTAAGGGACTACCTTTGCGGTCTGTAAGCCTTCATCAGAAGACAAAAATTTGCAAACTTTCAAGCTTTGGCCATGCAATCTTGTTAGTCCGAATCTTGTGCTTCTTTTCAGTAGAGAGGACCAAGTTTTCAGCCGCTGCATGCGTTGCATGTACTAACACAACTTTGGATTATTGTGGGAGGTTTTGAATGTCAAAATTATCGAGAATTCACATTGGATCCATGTCTTAGTTACAATCAATTTATTATTTAGGATAACCAGATTTATTTATACAATTTAGATGTTGATTAAGTATATCCTGGCTAGGGATTTATTAATAGGTCGCTTAGAGGTATAAATTAACATGTCGACATTTTTAAATCCTACCGTACATCTTTATCTGGATCCGGGTTCATAACACGTTTGTATTACTTGACACGTGTCTTTATTTTATTGGGTACGATTTTACGAGGTGTTACATTGGGCCTAGCCCATGAATTTACGTTATTGGGCCATAATATTATTGGGCCTAAATATTATTGGGCCCAAATGTTATTGGGCCTTAGCCCATATGTTTTGACATTGGGCCTTAGCCCATATGTTTTGACATTGGGCTTAGCCCATGTATTCATGTTATTGGGCTTAATGTTATTGGGCTTAATGTTATTGGGCCTTAGCCCATATGTTTTGACATTGGGCTTAGCCCATGTATTCATGTTATTGGGCTTAGCCCAAGTATTTTGATAAGCCCATTTATGAAGATAAGCCCAATTGTAAATATAAGCCCATTTATAAAAATAAGCCCATTTGTAAGTATAAGCCCATTTATAAAAATAAGCCCATTTGTAATTATAAGCCCATTTATAAAACATCTTTCATTTTATAAAAATCGCCACACATGGAGTTTTTAGTTAAATAGAAGACATATAAGTTCGTATAAGTTTCTAAAATTTCGACTTTTGTTAACGGTAATATATATATATATATATATATATATATATATATATATATATATATATATATATATATATATATATATATATATGTATCCGCGTCGAAAGATCGCCTAAACGTCGTAGTAACTCCTCAGAATGGAGATATGTTTATAGATTCGCCCGTCGTCCGTTTTGACCATAAGTTGTGTCCGAAGGCTCAGAATGTCCGTAAGTTGGTTTTAAGGCGTATTTATATGTAGTCTTGTAAGACTTTAGTTGTCAGTGTCTTGTGTTTATTTGTACCATTGTATTCAAGTTCCAAGTTATCATACTTATAACTAATACAAACAAATAACACATAGCACATAAGTTGTTAAGTTAACTAAATATATATTTCTCAAAAATATATATTTATATCAAACTTTGCTTTTATAAAAAACTATTCTTTAAAATCTTTTTAATATAATAAAGATTTTGTCAAAAATAATAGTTTTTATAACTTATGATTTTTAAGAAAAATGGCCATATTTCCTTTGAAATATATACTTTGCCATGTTTATATAAAACATATCTTTTTCGTATAAAATCACCAATAATCTTCTCATATTTTCTTAATAAAAACATATGAGATTTATATCAAAATCTTAACAAGATGAAATCAATAACATGTAGGGTTTTGGTATGATCATAACATAAGTTAACTAGTTCAAAATCCATGCTTTACTTCTAGTTTTAACAAACTTTTTATAAAAACCCATCTTGTATGTTTCTTTTTATAACTTTGTAAAAGTATTATTTTTAGTGAAAAACCTTATATACTTTAACAAAATCAAAGATTATGATCATCCATCTAAACATTTATGTTTAACAAAACCCTTAAACATTTTCATGTACACTTGTTAGATTATGTTTTTAAACATCATCTAACAAGTTATTTGTATGCTAATGATCAAAACTAGATCAAATATGCAAGTAATCATCTTTAAATCACAACATAAACACACTTTTATATCATGATTATTATTTTGCTTCTTTGTATTTTCATATTATTTTGTATGATTATTTAATTTATTACATGTTCTTTAAACAAATAATGCATAAATAAGTATGAAAAAGAGATTTTAGAAGCTTAATTCTAGCACTAATGGCTAGGGATGATCTTGATGATGACTAAAGAAAAGAAAAAGTGTGGATCTTGGTGTTTGGAAGCTACGGAATGGAAGGAAAAGCTTGCTTCTTCTTGTAGTATCTTTAGGTCACCTTAAGTATCATCATGCTCCATATTGATCATCAAGGAAGTGTTAAAAAGATGAAGGTTTTTAATGGTGTTCTTGGCTAAGGTATGAATATTGAGAGAGTTTCTTAAGTGTGTGAAAAAACAAGGTGAAAATGAGATGAATGAGATTAGAAAATTATGGTAACTAGTTATTATTACTTTCACCTTTTTCACCAACTTGTGCAACTTACAACTACTAGGAAATATCTAAGATATTTGTGGGAACTGGTTGAAAAAAAAGGGGGTCCCACAAGGGGTTTTGTAACCGTGAACCAAGGGGGGGTACCCTTGCTTGGTGAATTTTGTTTCATGTTTAAGTGTTAGGATTTTGAGATATTATGTTAGGAAACTTATATTGTGCAAGTGTTTAAATGTTTAAAGAGTGTTAAATGACCATTACTAGACCATAATGATCCAATTAACACTAGATGGTCACTAAAAAAAGATTTGATATTGTTCGGATATTCGTTTCGAATTGTTTCGGTTAGACGTTATTTGAATGCTAAGTTGTGTAACTTGTGTGAATTGATGTAGTTATTGGTTTGGACGATACCTGAAGGTATCCTCATATGAATTTTATGTTAAACATCATTTTTACATGCTGTAAAAATATTAAAAAGCTGATTTCTGCAGAATTTCTGCGGAAAAATGCTGAAATCGTCCCTTTTAGTGCTTTTCGGGCAATTTTTAGTGTTGTCGGACTTCGGAAAGGTTTTAAATCAAACCCTTGCATTCCTAGTTAGGGTTTAATATATATTAGATGTTGGACTTTCGTCTGAGTCCTAAAGATCTCGTTTAGATGGTTTCTGCGGATCCTGCGTTTTCATCGGAATACTAGTTTACTAGGTGCTTTTCTAGTACATTCGATGCATTGTTTAAACTGTTTCAAATGTACTTAATAAAAATGAATCATATGCATCCTAAGTAAGTATTCCATGAGTATTCTAAGTGTATGTCACGAAATACGCAGTTCCAGTGTACAAAATGCATAAAAATGTAGCTAAAATGAGTACTTTAAGTGTAAGAAAGTTACCAAAAAGTGGCAGTTGTCACAGTTGAGGGGGGTAAACAAATAAAGAAAAATAAAATTGCATTGTTAAAGAAAGAATTTGATTTGTTTGATAGTCTAAAAGGAGAGTCGGTGAGGAAAATGATTGAGAGATTTTGCCATTTAAAATTGAGCTTGATAGATTTGGAATTGTCAAAACACGAGAGGAAATTATTGATAAAATCATTGAAGCGTTACCACAAGCTGACCAGTGGCAAACGTTCGTGTTTATTTTGAAAAATGATGTGTTGTATGAAACAATTACTCTCGCTGTGTTGATTGAAAAGATTGAAACTCATGAACTTGAATTGCAGAAACATAACAAGATGAGTAGCTCTTCGCATCAACAGAATGTCGGTCTTTACTACAAGGGCAATGTACCTTCGGTGATTGTAAGTGAATCACCAAAGACGGGATTCATTGCTGAAAAGTCAAAAGAACCACAAAAAAGCTCATCAAGTTACGATCCATGATATCATTCATCATCAACAACATCAAACTCTGAAGAACCTGGAGAGATTCTCTGCAACATCGCCTTAAAGCTAAAGAAGTCTTCATCAATGAACATCAACGCTGCTAAATAGCAAATGAGTCTTCTTGGATCCATTCTAGAATCTTAAGAAGATCTGGTGGCTGGGAAAATTGGAAATTCCAAACTGACAAAGGAAGATTATGACCAGATCGATCCAGAAGAGATGGAAGCGTGGTTATTTTGGTGTGACTTCTTAATACCATAGCAACAATCACAACAATGCTATATGATAAAAACACGAGATGTTTATCCATTAAAAGATTTTAGAAAATACCATAACAACATTGTTTAAAAACATTGACACTTAAAATGAGTTACAAACTATGACATGTTCAACTGAGTTCACAAGGACTCAACAAAAGTACATAAATAAAACCTGAGTTTAGAATTATGTATCCCATCCAGGAAGGGAATACACCCTCTAAACTCAACAACCCTCGATAACATCTTTTATTCAAACGCAGCTTGACACATGCATACACCGCCAGATCCACTAGTTCCTTGAAATACATGTAGTTTGAAAAATCAACAAAAGTTGAGCGAGTTCATGTGTAATTGATTATGTATAAACCTTTGTAAACAATGTATGTATGGCCCGGTATGATTGCAAACAAGGAAAAGATCACCAATGGTTTGCAAGGCCACTGATATGTGTGACGGTGTAGGAAGACTCAAACCTAGCAAAGTTGTACCGGGCTTGTAGGATCGTTCTTCGACCTGTTTGAGTCGTTCAGAGAAGTTCGTATCCGAATTAAGAGGCGGAAACTAATAATTCGGTGCTATTAAAGTTGTATACACTTTAAACTTGCTGTTGTATTGATTTCAAACTCAGTTATAAGATCTGACAGCACTTCGGCAGAGTACCGGAACAATACACCATCAACTCTGTGCTAGGATCGCCCCTAAGACCTATTTATAGAGTTTCTGGTCCGCTCATACGACATGTCCGTATGAGCGACCCTACACAACATGACACATAAGCGATCCAGAACATGTCCTAAAAAGCGATCCATACACTACTATGACACAAAAGCGACCCTAGATATGTACAAATAAGCGATCCTTGTTCAAACAATCTATTCTAGGATTCCGTGCCAAGTCTGATCTCCTTAATCTTCAAAACTTGATGGAAGACGTAGTCAGCAGACGTAGGTGCACTAATAAACTCCCCCTCGGATGTTGACGGAGTCTTCATAGATCTTTCCAATCTGTCTTCGCACATGTCTATCTACTATCTTCATCAGTCGATAATCTGCCTCTGAAATATCTGTCGTTCCAAGAATCCTCGTTCTCTATCTTCATCATCATCAAACTCTTCTCTCTTGAATGTTGACACGGTGTCTTCAGACTCCCCCTCTCACACAGCTGGGATCGTAGTCTGGAATTCAAACTTTCACTGGTTCTGAGATCGTAAACAGGCTCCCATCAGGTTCTAGATCGAAACCTGGCTCTTTAATACCTGTACCTGCACAATCTCTACCTAACCATAAGTTTCTACAAAGATTAAAACTTATCAACACTTTAGAAACTATGTTGAACCAAAACAGTAATGATTTTGCATTCAAGAAATGATTACTAACTCTTATCAAAACAACTTTACCATCTACACAAACACTCTCCAAACCAGTTCTTAAAGTTTAGCACTTTGAATTTCGAAAATCAGCATCTCAACACCAGTTGTCGAAAATCTTTTTTAATTTTTCAAAATTTATGCTAAAACACACTGAAAATCTTTTTGGATTTTTGAAAAAAAAATAAAATGCAGAAAATGAAATATTTACAAACAATATTTTTGTGAGTTTGTGCAAGAGGATCAAATCAGTTATAAAACATATCACAAACACCGTTAAGCTTGATTACATGTTAAGTTCTAAACAATTTACCTAGATTGTCAGTATGTTTGTCCACTTAAATTTTCACACAAATTTCAACTGATTCGAGATACGATATTAATGTTTTAAAGACTTAAACTTAATTGTGTATCACTCCACTTGAATATACTCCCGTATCCAGATCCCAAATATTCAGTCTTACAGGTGAGTATACCACAGATGATATCTGTAAAGGGGTAAATGCGAAACCGTGAGAGCTCAGGTCAGAACTTCCGTTCAGCAGAGAGATGACGGCTCGACTTTTGGTGGGTCCCCTTTAGAGGATCTTTTGTTACAACAGCAAAGATTACCAATTTTATTGTTTAATCAGTTTGCTGAGGGCGGCGCTTATGTTTCAAAGCTTTTTGCAGAAAGTATTATTCGGGGACTAGGTCAGTACTTCCATACAGTAGTAGTCCCGGAATAATACCCCAGATATCACCGAGCATAAAGACCTAGTATCTCAGAATACGGGACCTTTCAAACAAGATTTCGGGGGTTACCCATATATCCAAGAATAGTTACCCACGAATTAAGTAAGTTTGATTTAGGTTTATATCTCGTTTCAATTTACTAAATGTGCGAAAATCTACTGACATATCCGCAGTAAGATTGTTTATCACATTTTGACTCTACAAATCTTTAGCGTGCTGTAATAGTCCACTGATGTACTATCATTTCCTCTTTTATGCAACAAAAACTCATTTTTCAGTTTTATCATGTTTTTGTCTTTTTCAAATTTTCTGATGTTTTTGGATTTTCTAAAAAAATTCTTACTCCCCCTAAAATTCAAATACATCTAAAGAAAATTGAAAACAAACTGTACACAACATGACAACTGACATCGAAACACTTCAATTCTCCATCCGTTTGGCTTAAACAATCAGAACTCCCCCTCACAACAAACTATTTTCCCATAATGATTTCAAAACACTCAAGTTTGTTTTAATCAAAATGGTTTTTCCGGAAAATAAGTTTAGTTGTTTTTACCTTTTGTAAAAATGGGGCAAAATCATCACATTGTTTACCAAATTCTTGAATGATAATTAAATCAAGTCCAATTTAATGACCCTGATTTAACCACTTGAAAGATCAACTGGTTCGAGTTCTGAACCATTTATAACATCCACCAACATACAACCACTTGTAGATTTAGCAATTAAGCTTATCAAACCTGTTTTTCAACCAATTACCATCTTTTGGTTGAATTCTCAAGATGCCGATTCCTACTCCTCGTTTACAAACCTGGGAGTTCCGGCAAGTCCTGCAACTTCTCAAAAAACAGATTTAGAAAGATGCCGATTCATGATCCACAATACCATCTTGGGATCTCCGGCAAGTCAGGTTTTCATTCTTTGAAAAATATATCCACCCAAGCCTGACCTTCCTTGGGTGTAACCTCATCGTTTTCATTGTTTCTTTCAACTGACCTGTAAACCCATCCTTTGGAAGCATAAAAATCCTGAATGCTTTGGGCCTTACCACTGACCATTTTTCCAAAGATGCGTTTTACATTTCCATTGAAAGTTTTTTCAACATCAATTTTTTTCTTGTCAGAATAAAACTGATTTGAAATCTCAACTTTTCCAATTTTAGATTTGTAATTTTTAGCATTTAGTGGCGGAAAATTCACATCGTCCACATTCTGAACTTTCTTTTCAATCTTTTTCTCAACACGTGGCTCCTCTGATTTTATGGAATCAGATTCATCACCAGACTTGTTACCTGAACCTTTTACAACCCATTTCTGATTTGTGGCATTTTCTATTCTTTTGGAAGCACTCTTTGAAGATTCTCCTTTTTCATAAGTCGAATTCTCAAAGCCTGTGAACTTCCGAGTTGACAGTTCAGTCATCTCAACAACTTTTTCTTTCATTTTTCTTGAGACTTCTTGTTTTGGTCGAAATGTCTTTGGACAATCTTTCGCAACATGACCCACAGCTTTACACAGAAAACAAGATCTCTTTTCAACCTTCTTCGGATCTTCCTTCTTCTTCATATCCTCTTGCTTCTTTGCAAGGAATTCTTGATTTGTTTGATTTCTGAATGATTTCTCTTTGTCAGCTTCTGTTGTTTTTCTTGCAACAAACATTGTTTTTGGTTTATAAACTTTTTCATTTTTATAGTTTTTCTGTGGATTAAAACCAAGACCTTTCTTTTTGTAATTACGATCATGGTTTGGTTTCTTTTGGAAACTATAACCACAATTGTAACCCATTTTCTTGTTGATTCTCTGTTGGTCTCTTGAAGTGTATTGTTTAGGTTTTCCATTAAGATTGAAATCTTTTATTTCAGAAATATTAATTTCTGTGATTTTGAAAACCTTTTGAATCATTTCAAGTCTGACACTTCTTATTGGAAAACTTTCATCTGAATATAATTTGTCAGAACCTTTCAAAGTATATGCCACTTTGACTGATTCATCATTCAAATTAGATTTCGAAAGTAAAAACTCTTTATCATAAACCCGTTTGTCCATTTTAACTATTGGCTTTGACGCACTGGACCCAGACTTTGACTCGGGTTTTCACTTCGGTTTTGGTTCCTCATTGTCATCTGTGTCTAACACCTGATCTACCATACTTTTTATCAACTTTGACTCATGATCAGTGTCTGATGACGTATATGTGACATCAATACTTTCTGGTAAGTTATCCGACGACCCAGACTCCCATTTCAAATTGATCGCTTGATTGACTCTTTCTGAATTTGGATTTCGAGGTAAATATCCATTTTCGACCGGGGGCGGACATCTGTTATAAGATACACTCGGTTTCTTACCAGAAGTCTTCAATATTTCTTCATCTTTTGTCACGGATTTTCCTTCTTCAAATATCTTCACTTCTTCAAATGTCTTCAAATCTTTCACCACTGGATAAATCCTATCAACAACAAAAGTAGAACATGAGTAACTGTCTAATAATTTCTTAACTTTCTCAGTTTCTATCTTTTGTGTTGCCAACTCAAGCTCGAGATCTGCACATTTCTTTATGTTATAGTTTGCCGTATCAAGCTGTCTCAGATAAGCTATCTTCAAAGTATTCATCGCTTCAGCTTGTTCACCATCAGAATCAGTATATTTGTTGATTTCTCTGTTCATAGTATCATATGATTCTTTTAGCTTGTGAATATTGTGCAGCAACTCATTGTTCTGTTTAATCAGCGAATCACAGTTCATGCATTTTTCTTGGACCAAGACCGGTTCAGCATCCACTTTAATCTCAAATTCAGGAACTTCTTTGACTGTCCTGCTTGAATTTAAAAATTGAGCTCTTCTCAATTTCTCAGCTTTTGCTTCTTCCTTCAATCTCTCTTCCTCTTCAGCCTCCTCTATGATCTTTCTTCGTCTCTCTTCAGCAGCTTCCATGACTTTTCTGCATCTTTCTGCACATTTCAAATCATAAGCATTAGCAAAGAAAGCATGAGAAGTGTTTTTAGACATCTCTTTAGCCATAAGATTTTGATCTGGACAAAAATCATCCCAGGTAAAACCTTCAGCCATTTTTTCATCATCTTGTTCAGCTAGACACACGTTGCTATCTTTTGGAAGATACTTTTCCCAGGTAAAATTATCATATTTTCCCTGACTAACAACACATGCTCTTTTATCAGCCACATCTCTTCCATGAGCCGTTTGTGCCTGATGCTGTTGTGGTTGAGTGATTTGATGATAAATGGCCTTCTTGTGATAATCATTGTTTCCGAAAGGATTCTGGACACCGGTAGCTTCACGGTTTTTGCATTCCCTCTTGAAATGCCCCTTCTCCCTGCAACGAAAACATGTAACTTTAGATTTATCAAAACTTAAAGTTGAAACGTTCGCATCTCGAAAATCATCACGGCCGGTAATTTGTTTGAACTTTTCAGCGCGTCTCATCACACTCGCCATACACCATTTTATATCCATCAATTCCATTTCTTCAGCATCAATTTGATCGTAATCCTCTTTCGTGAGCATTGGATTTCCGATCTTTCCTGCAACAAAACAACTATAAGATTCTAAAATCATCCCTAACAAAGACATTTGATTTTTAGCAATCTCTTCAGTGTAGTCTTGATCATTTTCAAGGCTTAACACAATGTTACACTGAAGTTTTCTACCATTCTTTGTTACAGAAATGTTAGGATCGAAAGATGAGAATCTTGTGTTGTTGCTTGATCCTTGAGATGTCTTCTTTTCAATAGAATCTTTAACGCTGTAAGCAGTTTCGATCTTAGGAGAGAACTTTGTTGAATCGGTAGCACCATGCTTGTAATACAGACTGATATCCTGCTCTCCATCGTAGTTTTTCATCCTGGCGATCTTTCTCTGCTCCATCTCTTGAGCTTCCAAATGCTTGATAAAATCTCCCAAAGTCATAGTTTTGTAATCTTTTCGGTTAGACCTCAGCATCATCAGAAATGTTCCCCATGTTTCGTATGGAAGCGTATCTGCAAGTTTTTCAATTAACTCATAAGTATCCTTTTTAATACCTAACTTTGTCATATTTCTCACCAAGTTACAATATCTATCAATAATCTGCTTGGTGTTTTCAGACTTTAAACCACGAAACAAATCAAATTCTTTCTTCATGAGAGATTTTTTATTCTTAAGCATGTCATCACTTCCAATAAACTTTGCATCCAACTCTGTCCAAATTGAATACGCAGTTCCATCGTGTTGAAGCAGAATCAGAATATCCTCTTTTATAGCTTGCTGAAGCAGACTCACCATGAGTTTTTCATCACGGTATTTCTTTTTATCATCTGAACTCATTTCTCGAAGTGTTTGCTGCACACCATTTTTAACTGGTCTAACATATGGTTCTTCAGTATGTTCCCACGCATCGAGATGATAAGCTTCGACCCAATTTCCGAATCTTTCCGACCACACGTTGTAATCATCAATATCCATGAGTTTCGGTGGTTTCTGAGACGTTCCGGTTTCATTTTCAATCAAAGCATTCTGAGTAATCGAGACCGGGGTAGCAAAAGCGTTATAAAATTCAGTATCCATTGTTCAAATCGTTCACAAATTCTCAACAAGTTCCTAGCTTTTACAAACTGTTCAAATAAGCGGCCCAACAAGACAAATCGTATAAGCGAACCGGCAAATATGCGATCCAATCAAATTATCAGATGAGCGGACCAGACAACGTCTGTTCGAGCGATTCGTCAAATAAGCGGTCTGACTAATGAGCGGACCAAACACTGTCCGTTCGAGCGGACTAGGAGATGTTCGATCGAGCGGTTCAGATTTTGTGCCTTCGAGCGGTCCAGAAACTGTCACTGGAGCGATTCAAACTGAATTTTCGAGCGGTTCAACCTCAAAAATGTTTCTATGAGCAGTCCAGATAGGTCTATTCGAGCGGTTCACACATTGTATCAATCAGCGATTCAGAAGCTTACGTTGTGACAACTCGTAATTCGAACCTACTTTTGTGTAAGGTTACGTACTTACGTGAACTGTGTTAATTAAATGAATGTTATGTTTTGCTATATGTAAATGTGTATGTGAATAAATGTGTATGTGAATCCGAATCGCACAACCATCACTCGAACGCATAAGGCCTTTGGGCCGCATTACTTGTATTCGGACTATAGGGCAGCCCAAGGGTGGGTTCGGCCCAACCCTTCTTGATTGATTAGCACCTAGAGTTTTGCTAACCTCCTCATTTGTTACAAAACATCCTACACGCATAAAACCCTAGCTCGTCTCTCTCTCCCTTTCACGAACTTGAAGGCAGCCGCACATCATCGGAATTCATAGTGTGCCGGATCAATTCCCGTTTCCATTTTATTCGGTTAGTATGTTAACTATTGTTTGATGGTTTTATGATGTGTGCTTCATATGCTTGTTATGATTGATTGAATAATATGTGATTAGACATAGATCAATGTAACTGATTATATATGCGTTTGAGTTTGAAATCCGAAGAGTTGATGATAGTGTTCATATAATCGGCCTTCACATATGTGCGTTAGATTTTGCTCATATGAATCGGATTGTTCAGGTTGTAATCGGCTTGTATGTGTGTTTTGGAATATACTTATGTTGATCGGATTGTTATGCCATGGATTCGAGTATTAGTATTGATCAGTTATGAGATTGTTGTGTTTTAAGGTTTAATCCGATTGAATGATTATAGGATGTGTTCTTGAAACATGATTAGGGTTTGTATGAGTTACATGTCACAAAGCTTGTTTGATCGATCCTGGCCTACTTGGAAACTGTTAATTGTGTTAATTGGTTGTTGTAAATTTGGAAACCCATTTACTTATGGTAACCGATTGCTTAAATCACGGGAAATAATCATATGCATCGCACAAGTCAGTCTAACCGCACAAGTCCCCTTTCGGCCGCACAATATTAGATCACCTAGAATCTGATCTGAATCGCACAAAGGCTGATCGCACAATGCACCCACAGTCGCACAAGATCACTGGACCGCACAAGTGTTGTGTTCGCTTAACTTTTGGGTCGGATATTCTGGTTGGACTGGGCTAATCCGAACGTACAAGCCCATCCGAACCGCACAAGGCCTATCAGTCGCACAAGGCCGGTGCAATCGCACAAGTCGGCTATGTTGTTATTTGGGCCGTATGTCACGGCCCCTGACCCGGTTTGACCCGTTTCTGGAGCTGTGGGACAGAAACCACGTAATATTTGTTTAATTGAGTTTTGCAGCGGAAAATTTTAAACATCAGGATCGTTGAAAAGCTAAATTTTTCCCGATTATTTTTATTTTACAATTCGGGATAAAACCCCGATAATTTACAATACATAAGTTTAGTGATAACTTCTTATTTTAAAACATCTTTATTCATTTTATACTGAGCCACTATTTTAAGCTTGAAATGCTCCTCAGCACTTTTCCTGATTTACAGCAGATCACCTGAAACATTTTTGAAAAAGATTTTGTCAGCGGGGAAATACTGAGTGAATCATTCATTTTACTAAAAACGACACATTTGTTATAATTTACAGTATTAAGAGTTTTTACATATGTTTATTATCAACCAACATTTCAAGAATAGGTATTTGTCACAGACCAGCTCTGTGACTGTGGTCATATCACCATTGGCTGGCCCAATGAGTGACGTATGTCACAATTAGGCTCGCCCACCTAATGTGAAGGAAACAATAATAACAATACTGTGCACAATACCCCACATACCGGCTGTAATTTGGTGATTACATAAACTTAATCACTGTAATTATAACTTTTGGAAAATGATTTGGAGTATTGTAAAGCAATTGATAAAAAGAGAATGACTCACATTGCAGATTTAGTGTTGATAGAATTTAGATTTAATCCCTGTTAACCTAATTTCATAATAAAGCACACAAAACAGGATTAGTGATCAATACAACGATTATGATAATTCTCCGAGATCAATTGTGACAATGAATGTCCAAGTGCAATACTTCGGCTCATTTATCAAAATGACAAACGATAAAGTATAGTACTTCAACTCGTATATCGAATTATCGACAACGACAAAGTACAATGCTTCGGCTCATTATCGAATTATCGACAACGATAAAGCATAGCCCAATGTGGCGGCACTTAGATATTCTTTGGGTATATTGATCCCGGAAACTGAATCGTAATAGCGATCGACTAATTACCCTGTTTTGCGGCAGCACCTCGATAATAGTGTGTGTGTGTGGACTGTTTTGCTTATAACTCGGCCTATGTAACTCCGATTTTCGTCGTTCAAGTGCCAAAATTCAAGTCCCAACCCCTGCTATTTATACTGAATTTTTGACACCGTCGCGTAGCGCGAGGGGTACCCCCCTTAGCCGTCGCGCTACGCGAGTGACCACCCTATTTTCATAGGGTAGCCCTTCGTGCAGGTAGGCTTGCTGTGTCAATGGTTTTATAAATTTCGAATTTTATAATGAGTTATGAAGATAATCGTTATTAGGGTTTTGCCCCCCCCTGAGTTTTAGGGCCCCTGATCCTGATTCTGATTGCTCTGGAAATTCTAGGGTTAGTGCAGAATTACTTGGGTGTCTCACTTAGGGTTTTCTTAATAGCTAATTACCATCCTAATTATTTAAATTTTAATGAGAGTTGTTACATCCTCCCCACCTTAGGAAAAATCTCGTCCTCGAGATTTACTGGAATAGATGAGGATACTTGCGCTTCATTTCTGATTCGAGCTCCCAAGTGTATTCTGGTCCTCTTTTTGAATTCCATTTGACTTTGACTAATACCAGTCGTTTGTGTTTGAGAAACTTGACTTTCCTGTCTTCTATTTGTAAAGGTTTTTCTATGAATTTCAGCTTCTCATTTACCTCTATGTCTTGAAGAGGTACTACCAGAGATTCATCTGATAAACATTTCTTGAGATTGGATACATGAAATACATCATGTACTCCAGCTAGTTCTTCTGGTAGCTGTAAGCGATAGGCAACTGGCCCGATTCGTTGAATTACTGGAAATGGTCCAACATATCGGGGACTCAGTTTTCCTTTCTTACCGAATCTTACAACACCTTTCCAAGGAGATACTTTTAGAAGTACCTTGTCTCCTATTTGGAATTCAAGCGGTTTGCGACGATTATCTGCATAACTTTTCTGGCGATCTCTTGCTGTTTTTAGTCTTTCCTTGATCTGAGTTATCTTGTCAGTAGTTTCTTGTACAATTTCTGGACCTGATAATTGACTTTCTCCGATTTCTGCCCAACATACTGGAGTTCTGCACTTACGTCCGTACAGGGCTTCGAATGGTGCAGCTTCGATACTTGAATGATAACTATTGTTATAGGAGAATTCAATTAATGGTAAATGGTTATCCCAATTACCTCCAAAGTCAATTACACATGCTCTGAGCATGTCTTCCAGAGTTTGGATTGTCCTTTCACTTTGTCCGTCGGTCTGTGGATGATATGCAGTACTAAGATTAAGTCGAGTTCCCATGGATTCTTGGAAACTTGTCCAAAATCGGGAAGTGAAACGACTATCTCTATCCGATACAATGGAGAGTGGAACTCCATGTAAGGATACTATTTCATCCACATATAGCTTGGCTAATCTTTCCATGTTAAAGGTTTCTTTTATTGGTAGAAAATGAGCTGATTTGGTTAATCGGTCCACGATTACCCAAATAGCATCATTACCTTTTCTGGTTTTGGGTAACTTAGTAACAAAGTCCATTGTTATCAGTTCCCATTTCCATACCGGCATTTCTAATTGTTGCAGTAAGCCCGAGGGTTTCTGGTGTTCTGCTTTAACTTGTGAACAAGTTAAACACTTAGATACATATTCAGCTATGTCCTTTTTCATTCCTATCCACCAGAAATGTTTCCTTAAATCTTGGTACATCTTATTATTTCCTGGGTGTACAGTATACCTAGATTTATGAGCTTCTTCTAAGATTTTCGATCTTAAATTTCCTTGTTTAGGTACCCAAATTCTACTTTGATGAAATTTCCAAATTCCATCATTTCCTTGTTTTAATTCTTTTAGGTAACCTTTCATTCCTTCGGTATCGTTATTGATTGCTGTTTTCTGGATTTCTTTCACTTGTTCTCGTAAATCTACTTGTAGATTTATTCTAAGAGCACGGACTCGCTTGTGTTTTTCATGGAACTTACGACTTAAGGCATCTGCTACTACATTGGCCTTTCCTTCGTGATATTGAATATCACAGTCGTAATCACTCAGGACTTCCATCCATCTCCTTTGTCTCATGTTTAACTCTTTTTGCCCGAATATATACCTTAAACTCTTATGATCTGTATAAACAGTAAACTTACTTCCATACAGATAATGTCTCCAAATCTTAAGGGCAAAAACTATGGCTCCTAGTTCTAAATCATGAGTCGTATAGTTTTCTTCATGCCTTTTCAATTGTCTGGAGGCATACGCAATTACCTTCTTGCGTTGCATTAACACACATCCGTATCCCAGTTTTGAAGCATCACAGTATACTTCAAAATCTTCTGTTCCTTCTGGTAAGGCTAGGATTGGTGCATTGGTTAATTTCTGTTTTAAGATTTTAAAGGCTTCTTCTTGTTTTGGACCCCACTCAAACTTAGTGGCTTTACAGGTTAGCTTAGTTAATGGTACAGCTATTTTGGAGAAATCCTTAATAAACCGTCTATAATAACCGGCTAAACCTATAAAACTTCTAATTTCCATTGCAGTTTGTGGAACCTTCCAGTTGGTAATTGCTTCGATTTTAGCAGGATCTACGTGAATACCTTCGTGATTTACCATGTGGCCTAAGAATTGCACTTCTTGCAGCCAGAATTCGCACTTCGAGAATTTCGCGTACAACTTTTCTTTTCTTAACAAAGTTAAGAGTGCATGCAAGTGCTGACAATGCTCGACTTGACTTTTGGAATAAATAAGTATATCGTCAATAAACACGATCACAAATTTATCCAAATATGGTTTACAGATTCTGTTCATCATGTCCATGAATGCAGCTGGGGCATTAGTTAATCCGAAGGGCATGACTGTAAACTCATAATGACCATATCTAGTTCTGAAAGCAGTTTTAGGTATGTCTTCCTCTTGAACTTTCAATTGATGATATCCGGATCTTAAATCTATTTTAGAGAAATACCTAGCTCCTTGCAATTGATCGAAAAGATCATCAATCCTAGGTAATGGGTATCGATTCTTAATTGTAACTTTATTCAATTCTCTATAATCAATACACATTCTCATTGATCCATCTTTCTTTTTCACAAACAACACTAGTGCACCCCAAGGGGATGAACTAGGTTGTATAAATCCTTTGCTTAGTAATTCATCTAATTGCTTTTTCAATTCTAGCATTTCGGTAGGAGCTAATCGATAAGGTGCCTTGGCTATCGGTGTAGTTCCTGGAATTAGATGAATTCTAAATTCTACTTCTCTGTCTGGTGGTAACCCGGGTAAATCTTCTAGAAATACCTCTGGGTATTCTGAGACTACAGGAATTTCCTTGAGTTCTTTGCCTTTAGTACAAATGATTACGGAAATCATATATACTATTCCTTGATTTCGTTCATAATTAGCAACTTTCATTACTGATATGAACTTTAATGGCTTTCTAGGTTTATCTCCTGAGATCTTAATTATCTCTCCAGTAGGTGTTTGAATTTCTATAGAATTTCTATCACATATGATTTGAGCATGGTTGGCTATTAACCAATCCATTCCTAATACCACATCAAACTCAGCTAATTTCATAGGTAATAGGTTTGCAATAAACTTATGACCTGAAAGTTCTACTTCTACTTTTTGCAAAACCTGATTAATTTTGACTGAATTCCCATCTGCAGTTTCGACTGTAAAAATCTGCCTAACGGTAGTTATTGGTAACTTAAGAGCTTGACAAAACGAAGTATTGATAAAACTTTGGTTTGCACCAGAGTCAAATAATACTTTTGCATAAACGTTGTGAACTAAAAACGTACCGGCGATCACATCCGGAATGAGTTCTGCTTCTTGAGTAGTTAGCTGAAATGCTCTAACATTCTTCTTAGTAGCTCCTTCAGCTGCCTTGGTTTTGTTGTCTGCTGGGTTGATTAACTTAGGACACTCTGGTTTGATATGTCCAGTTTCTCCACAATTGTAACAAATTATGGATTTCTTTCTGCAGTTTTCTTCCCGATGTCCGGTTGTTTTGCAAAAATTGCAAATTCTATTACATTTTCCAAAATGTCTCTTTTTGCAAATTTTGCAAAATGGCACAGTTGAAGATTGCCCTATTCCCCTTTTCTTGAAATTACTACTATTACTCATTTTGAATCCTTGGGTAATTTTCTGAGCTAGTTCCTTCTTCCTATCTTCGTCTCGTGTGCGTATCAGCTCATCAGTTAAGGTATTAGCTAATTCTACGGCATCGTCAATAGTGCGAGGTCTCGCAGCTTTAACGATATTGCGAATTTCACTAATTAATCCCCAAATATATCGAGAAATGAGTACTGGTTCTGGCGAAGCCAGATTAGGTACCACTCTCGCATATTCGAAGAATGTCGAAGTATAACCACGACAATCTACCCCGGTCATTCGATGATTGAGGAACTTATTTGCCATTTGTTCTTTCTCATATTCAGGACAAAATTTTCTTTCGACAAGACTTTTAAATTCGTCCCAAGTCATAGCATATGCTACCCGTCTGCCTTTTGCCTGTAGCACTGTGTTCCACCACTCTAGTGCTCCTTCTTTAAACAAGTTTGAGGCATACATGACTTGATCTTCTTCAGCACATTTACTTATTGCAATTACTGCTTCGGTTTTCTCCAACCATCGCAGCGTTGCAGTTGCTCCTTCGTTGCCTGCAAATTCGGCGGGTTTACAAGCAAGAAATTCTTTGAAAGTGCAACCAGGCGTTGCAGACTTTCGTTTCTTAGGGCGCTGGGTGTGCTGAGATTCATTGTCATGATTTATATGGTCATTGCCCCTGTTGATGCTATTACTGAAATTATCTTCAGTAGTATGTTTGCTAGGTACAATATGTTGCGGATTACTTGGATTTTTCATAGCAGCAACGAACATTGGAATTGCGTTGGCTATTCCTTGGGCAACCATATTTTCAATATCTTGTTTAGTCATATATTGATCTTCTGGTTGTTGCTCCGAGTGATTAACTTCATTTACTGGTTCGTTATCGTTATTTGCCATCTGATGATAAGTTATTATGAACAATTAGCAATTAACAATAAATTATTATAACAATTAAAGCCAAAATTATCGATTTCTCGATTGCATTTTATATCAGTATAGTATGCATCAATACACACCGATATTTTACAATGTTTTATTTGTTATGTTACAACTGGTTTCACTATTTACTTTTACTATTATACAGGAATAATTCCACCACCCTTCTATTCGTCATCTCAGAAACGGAATTCCCTCTCGTCGTATTTCCAGGCAATCTGTCCTCCTATTTCCCTAATTCTATTTCCTGCATCCATTAACTCTTCACCAAAGTGGCGAAGTTCAGCCAGGTTTTCATTGCTCATCGGTGGTTTAGGTAGGGGTTCTGGGTCGAATTGTGGAAGAAACGAGTAAGGACTATTGACAATGTTTTGGAATTGCCAATCGTTAGTCCACCATTCTTCTGGTTCTATGGGTTGGTCATGGACTATTGGTTCAGTGATTGTTGGTGTAAGGTTCATTGGTATTGGGTTTTCAACAGGATAGGTAAAGATACCTGAGTTGATAGGTTGCATAGTTTCACATTTTTCTAGTAAGGTATCTATTTGATCCTGAAAAGTAATTCTCCTGATTTGATTGGAACTCTCTCCGACTTCTACCTGAGTTGGGTTAGAATCTTTTCCTATTTCTATTGCTATTTCCTGAGAGTACTGTTCAAACTGCTCCTCCATTTGCCTAACCTCATTAACTTCAGTTTCCTGTTTCTGTGGATTAGGGTTTTCCTGAATTATAATTGCTTTTCCTTTGTCTAAGGATTTACTAGTTTTAGGGGTTTTTGTAACTGTCCTTCTCTTACGTATACGGCTTCCCCATACATAATTTTTCTTTGGCCTTCTTTTTGGTTTGGGTACTGGTGGAGTAGGGAGTTCTACAGGTTCATCCACATCAGCAACGTATCCCGTAAATTCATGAGAAACTTCAATATTTACTGGGTACAGATTGAGGTTCTGAAAAGCTTCAGAGATCTCGTTCATGCTGTGTAGCATATATGCAAAATGCACAAAATATCAAGTTAAAACTTTGGAACAAAGTTTACCAAATAAACACAGAAGTTTTATTGCATACTTATTTGTACAAATATAGGAAACACTCAGTTTTATTTATCTACTTACTGAGAATTAATAGTACTGTATTCAAGATACTTTTTAAAGATTAGCATTTTCTGCTACAGTAGCTAACATATATAAATTAGCCCATTTTTCATCAAGTTTATCTTCCCAAGGTGATTTATCAATTAAATCCTGGGTCTCCTTTTTAATTTTCCTTTCTCTGATTTGCTCCTGACTTTTCTTAATAATCATACTCCTTTTTCTAGGAGAAAGCGGATTTTCATAGTTTGCTTTTTGCACAAATATTCCTTCCTCAGGAATTGTAGGGAGCCTTGAAATTTTAGGTTTAGACGAACTTCCTTTCTCATAAATTGATCTATCTTGTTTAAGATAGATATCTTGCAACTTTTGTTTACCCATACTGTAACTAACAAATAATCAATTAAAAACACATAAACACATAATCACATAATAGTAATCAGGAAAATTAAGTATTATTTAAATACTTAATTAGCTTAACTCAGTGGCTCTGATACCACCTTGTTTCTGTCACGGCCCCTGACCCGGTTTGACCCGTTTCTGGAGCTGTGGGACAGAAACCACGTAATATTTGTTTAATTGAGTTTTGCAGCGGAAAATTTTAAACATCAGGATCGTTGAAAAGCTAAATTTTCCCGATTATTTTTATTTTACAATTCGGGATAAAACCCCGATAATTTACAATACATAAGTTTAGTGATAACTTCTTATTTTAAAACATCTTTATTCATTTTATACTGAGCCACTATTTTAAGCTTGAAATGCTCCTCAGCACTTTTCCTGATTTACAGCAGATCACCTGAAACATTTTTTAAAAAGATTTTGTCAGCGGGGAAATACTGAGTGAATCATTCATTTTACTAAAAACGACACATTTGTTATAATTTACAGTATTAAGAGTTTTTACATATGTTTATTATCAACCAACATTTCAAGAATAGGTATTTGTCACAGACCAGCTCTGTGACTGTGGTCATATCACCATTGGCTGGCCCAATGAGTGACGTATGTCACAATTAGGCTCGCCCACCTAATGTGAAGGAAACAATAATAACAATACTGTGCACAATACCCCACATACCGGCTGTAATTTGGTGATTACATAAACTTAATCACTGTAATTATAACTTTTGGAAAATGATTTGGAGTATTGTAAAGCAATTGATAAAAAGAGAATGACTCACATTGCAGATTTAGTGTTGATAGAATTTAGATTTAATCCCTGTTAACCTAATTTCATAATAAAGCACACAAAACAGGATTAGTGATCAATACAACGATTATGATAATTCTCCGAGATCAATTGTGACAATGAATGTCCAAGTGCAATACTTCGGCTCATTTATCAAAATGACAAACGATAAAGTATAGTACTTCAACTCGTATATCGAATTATCGACAACGACAAAGTACAATGCTTCGGCTCATTATCGAATTATCGACAACGATAAAGCATAGCCCAATGTGGCGGCACTTAGATATTCTTTGGGTATATTGATCCCGGAAACTGAATCGTAATAGCGATCGACTAATTACCCTGTTTTGCGGCAGCACCTCGATAATAGTGTGTGTGTGTGGACTGTTTTGCTTATAACTCGGCCTATGTAACTCCGATTTTCGTCGTTCAAGTGCCAAAATTCAAGTCCCAACCCCTGCTATTTATACTGAATTTTTGACACCGTCGCGTAGCGCGAGG
This sequence comes from Helianthus annuus, assembly GCF_002127325.2. NCBI lineage: Eukaryota > Viridiplantae > Streptophyta > Magnoliopsida > Asterales > Asteraceae > Helianthus > Helianthus annuus. The sequence goes on along the minus strand of NC_035442.2, from coordinate 70,764,901 downwards.
GGTACCCCCCTTAGCCGTCGCGCTACGCGAGTGACCACCCTATTTTCATAGGGTAGCCCTTCGTGCAGGTAGGCTTGCTGTGTCAATGGTTTTATAAATTTCGAATTTTATAATGAGTTATGAAGATAATCGTTATTAGGGTTTTGCCCCCCCCTGAGTTTTAGGGCCCCTGATCCTGATTCTGATTGCTCTGGAAATTCTAGGGTTAGTGCAGAATTACTTGGGTGTCTCACTTAGGGTTTTCTTAATAGCTAATTACCATCCTAATTATTTAAATTTTAATGAGAGTTGTTACACCGTACACGTTATTGGATCACTTATGTTTATTTGGGCTGGGTTTGTTGAATCGCACAACATGATTGGACCAAGTACTATTGGGCTTATGTTGATCGCACAAGTGAATGCATTGTTTAACTATTAAGTGTTACCTTGACCAATTTGTGCTTGTAACGTGATAACTCGTGTGAAACATACGTGCTTTACCTGAACTAAACCTAACTTATATGATAATCCTGTTAGGACGTGATTGACCACTCTTAAAATTCATGTAACTTTGGTATAATCTGCCGAGCAAACCAAGGTGAGTTCAATGCATTTTCTCAAGCATGCGTCCCGGTGGTTTGGGACAACTGGTAAACATTTGGAAGGGAAACTTGGGGTAAACAACTGGAACATAGAAACAATCATCTACCGGATTGCCTGTAAGGCAATGGGGTAATTAGTTGATAGCGCTATTAGGTTTGGCACCCTCACACCGGGCCGTAAGGACGGGCGTGAACTAATTACTGGGACAACATGTGAATACAACGCGGATATAAGACCTCCTACAGCTTGTCAAGGTTGTTTGATATCTTGACTTTGACCAATGCCTGGTTATGGGCATTGGGGTTAGGCATTCCCATCATTGACGCTGCATACGGTACAATAATCATGTTAACAACGACATCTGAACCAAACAACGAGTTGATTTAACTAATATCTGGTAACTTCCCACGTAAGCAACACCTTGAACTCACCAGCGTAGTCTGACACACTTGTTTGCATGCTTGTAGGTCATTAACGTTTGGAACATGGACTTGCTATCTGGGAGTGCTGGAGTGGTCATGGATCGAGGCTCTTGGATTAACTTACATTTGATACATTGGTTTTAAGTATTATTATGAAACATTTCCTAAACGCTATTTATATGCTTCCGCTACACAACACTTTGGGATTTGATATTATGTTTTATTTAAGTATTTACCATTAGTTCAATGTGATTGGTGGCTCAAACTCTGATGCGTAACACGCCTCGCGGGATTTCCGCAGGTGGGATTTTGGGGGTGTTACAGTTGGTATCAGAGCCACTGGTTATAGTGAACTAGGTTTTAAAACGTTTGTAAAACCAGACTATAACCGAACACCTTCGAAAATCGATCATGACACTCAGCTCCAGATTGCAAGGTTCGTCTCTCTCACTTTGTACACTATTTGCTTAGCAGTCGCACACTCACAACATACATGAACTGAAACATTTAACACCATAGTGACATGATAGTGTGACACTACTCTTCGACTCATGTGAACCATAGACCTGTGATACCATCTGTTGTGTTGTTTGAACGGGGGAAACTTCGAGCGCAAGCTAAGAGGCACTGAGATAAGCATGCAAATTGCCTTATTATTATGGGTGCACACTTAATAATAACGCGGGGTGCATGCAAGTCCCAGTGAGGCTTATCGAGCGTGAGAAGGGTTCTGCCTTATTATGTGTGAACTTGGTAGTACGTAAATATCAGTATGATACTTGACTCCCATCTCGTTTCGAATTTCTGAATCAGTTCATTTCCAACTATAGAATCATGAGTGGACGAGGACACGGACGTGGCAACATCAACATGACTCAGGCTGAGTTGACTGATTTAATCAATACCCGCGTGGCTGAGGCCTTAGCAGCCTATCAAGCTGGTACGGAATGTACCAAGTACTCTTTACTCTTATACCACGTACACGTCTTTTCATTTCTATAATGTGTTTCCTACCGTCATTTAGGTCAGCAAGCGCAACCTCAACCTAACCAGCCTGCGTGTACGTTCAAAATGTTTATGGACTGTAAGCCACAGACCTTCACCGGGACTGAAGGGGCTGTGGGACTCCTAAGATGGTTCGAGAAGGCAGAGTCGGTGTTTGCTATCTGTAATTGTCCCGCTGGGGACAGGGTGAAATATGCTGCGGGTACCTTGGCGGATGGTGCCCTAACGTGGTGGAACGCCCAGGTACAGTTGTTGGGCATCGAGGCAGCGAATGCCACAACCTGGGAAGACTTCAAAGAACTGATCAGGGAGGAGTACTGTCCTCGGGATGAAGTCCAGAAGTTGGAAAACGAGTACTACGACTTGAAGATGGCTGGATCTGAAGTCGAAGCGTATGTGAAGCGATCGTATGAACTGGCCGACATGTGTCCGAACTTGTCCCGGCCTATGTCTCGGAGGATTGAGTTATTCATCAAAGGGTTGCCTCCGCGTGTGAAGAGCTTGGTCACTGCAGCCCATCTCAATGATTTGACACAGATCGTTCGTCTGACTCATAAGATTGTGGACCAAGAGGTAGAAAGCAATTCGTTGCCCCCGCGTATTTCAGCCACTACTGCTGCTACACCCACTGCCACTGCGTCCACTAATGATAACAAGCGGAAGTGGAGTGATTATGATCGAGCATCCAGTGCTGGTCAGACTCAGAAAAGGCCAGACAACAACAACAACCGCAACATTAGCCAGTCGTCTTCTGTCAATCAAGGCCAGGGAAGTGGCCAAAGTCAGGGCTCGTATGCAGGGAAGAAACCACAGTGTAATAAGTGTGGCTACCATCATTTCGGGCCGTGTAGTCGCACATGTCGCAGGTGTGGTAAAGTGGGCCATGAGGCCAAGGATTGTAGGGCCCCACAGCCCAAACACCAGCAGCAACAGAACCAGCACAACCAGAGACAACAGGGACAACCGCCCCAGCAGAACCAGGGTTTTAGGAGGGGGTGCTATCAGTGTGAGGATGAGGGTCACTTCAAGCGAGATTGCCCTCAGTTAAACCAGAACGCTAACGACAACAACCGCCCGAATAATAACAACGCTGGAAACAACAACAACAACAACGGCAATAATGGGGGAAATGGTGCTCGAGGCAGAGTGTTCCAGCTTGGAGCAGGGGATGCCAGGAATGACGGCAACATTGTAACTGGTACGTTTCCTGTTAACAATCGTATTGCTTCTGTATTATTTGATTCGGGTGCCGATTGGAGTTATGTATCCCTAGAGTTTAGTCAACGATTAGGGATAACCCCAACACCTTTAGAAGTTAAACAAGTAGTAGAATTAGCAGATGGTAAAACGATAGAAGCCTCGAATGTCCTTTTCGGGTGCAAACTAGATCTCGTGGGTCAAGTGTTTGATATTGACCTCCTTCCCGCTACGCTCGGTAGTTTTGACATAGTGGTAGGCATGGATTGGTTGTCTAAGCACCAAGCAGAAATTTTGTGTAAAGAGAAAGTTGTGCGTATTCCTCTCCCTGATGGGGAGTCACTGTTAGTTCAAGGGCATCGTAGTGGGACGATGGTTGGGATTATCACGGCCATGCGTGCACAGCAGTATCTACAAAAGGGGTATCCTGCACTGTTAGCGTTAGTTACCAACGCTCAATCTGAAGAGAGTAAGATCGAGGATCTACCAGTGGTGCGAGAATTCGCTGATGTGTTCCCAGAGGAGCTACCAGGGTTACCTCCTCATCGTCAAGTAGAATTCCAGATTGATATTGCGCCGGGAGCAGCTCCGATTGCTCGAGCTCCTTACCGGTTAGCACCTGGTGAGTTGCAGGAGCTGTCTAATCAGCTACAAGAATTGTTGGATAGGGGTTACATACGACCCAGTTCGTCGTCTTGGGGAGCCCCAGTTCTGTTCGTAAAGAAGAAAGACGGGTCATTCCGTATGTGTATCGACTATCAAGAGCTCAACAAGGTGACCATTAAGAACCGCTATCCGTTACCACGCATCGACGACTTGTTTGACCAGTTGCAAGGGTCAAGTCTCTATTCAAAGATCGACTTAAGGTCGGGTTACCATCAGGTAAGGGTTAGGGAAGAGGATGTTCCCAAGACGGCTTTTCGAACGCGCTACGGACACTATGAGTTTTTAGTCATGCCGTTTGGATTGACTAATGCACCAGCGGTCTTCATGGATCTCATGAACCGCGTATGTAAGCCATATCTCGACGAGTTTGTTATAGTGTTTATTGACGACATCTTAGTCTATTCCAAGAACAAAGAAGATCACGAGCGTCACCTACGTCTCATCTTGGAACTTTTGAGAAGAGAACAGCTGTATGCAAAATTTTCTAAGTGAGACTTTTGGATTCGAGAAGTGCATTTCCTTGGGCACGTTGTTAACGAGAAAGGGATACATGTGGACCCTGCAAAGGTGGATGCAGTTAAGAATTGGGCGGCACCAAAGACTCCGTTTGAGGTGCGACAATTTCTTGGTCTTGCAGGGTATTATCGAAGGTTCATTAAAGATTTCTCGAAAATCGCGCAACCTCTCACCTCGCTGACACAGAAGAACACGACGTACTCTTGGGGAACGAAGCAGGAAGAGGCTTTCCAAGTTCTGAAACAGAGACTTTGCAGTGCACCAATCCTGTCTTTACCAAAGGGCACCGAAGATTTTGTGGTATATTGTGACGCGTCAATTCAGGGTCTCGGTTGCGTGTTGATGCAACGCGAGAAGGTAATAGCTTATGCTTCTCGTCAGCTGAAGGTGCACGAGAAGAACTACACGACACACGACTTGGAGTTAGGAGCGGTGGTATTTGCGTTGAAGATCTGGAGGCACTATCTGTACGGTACCAAATGCACCATCTACACCGACCATAGGAGTCTTCAGCATATCTTCGACCAGAAAGAATTGAACATGCGACAACGACGATGGGTCGAGCTGTTGAACGATTATGAACGTGCCATCAAGTATCATCCGGGCAAGGCGAACGTTGTAGCCGACGCCCTCAGCAGAAAGGATAATGCACCTAGGCGTGTGCGAGCATTGCAACTCACGATCCAGTCCAATCTTCCTTCCCAGATACGAGACGCTCAGTTAGAAGCGTTGAAACCAGAGAACGTTCGAGCTGAAGCTTTACGTGGCTCAAGACAACGACTAGAGCAAAAGGGAGACGGAGCTTACTACGTAACCGGACGCATTTGGGTCCCATTCTTTGGCAACTTACGGGAACTTGTAATGGAAGAGGCACATAAGTCACGTTACTCCGTACATCCTGGATCAGATAAGATGTACCATGATTTAAAAACTACGTACTGGTGGCCTAGCGTGAAAGCTCATATAGCAACCTACGTGAGCAAATGTTTGACTTGCGCTAAAGTCAAAGCGGAGCATCAAAAGCCATCAGGTCTACTGCAGCAACCAGAGATACCCACATGGAAGTGGGAACAGATCGCTATGGATTTTGTGACAGGATTACCCAGAACTCAGGCCGGGAACGATACCATTTGGGTGATTGTCGATCGCCTCACGAAGTCAGCACACTTCCTAACAATCAAGGAAACAGACAAGTTTTCTCAATTGGCAGCAATCTACCTTAAGGAAGTGGTTTCTAGGCATGGGGTGCCAACTTCTATCATCTCAGATCGAGATCCACGTTTCACTTCAGAGTTATGGCAGTCAATGCATAAATCGTTCGGTTCCCAACTCGACATGAGTACCGCTTATTACCCGCAGACGGCTGGTCAAAGCGAGCGCACCATCCAGACACTTGAAGACATGTTGCGGGCGTGTGTGATTGATTTTGGGAAGGGGTGGGAGAAACACTTGCCACTGATAGAATTCTCCTACAACAACAGTTATCATACAAGCATTAAGGCAGCTCCGTTCGAAGCACTGTACAGGCGGAAATGTCGTTCACCTCTCTGTTGGCATGAGGTGGGGGATAGTCAGATCACAGGCCCTGAGTTTGTTCTTGAGGCATCAGAAAGCATTGTACAGATCCGAAACCGTATGGCCGCAGCTCGTGACCGCCAGAAAAGCTACGCTGACAACCGTAGTAAACCGTTGGAATTTGAAGTTAATGATCGCGTTATGTTAAAGGTTTCACCCTGGAAGAGTGTGGTGCGTTTTGGGAAACGTGGCAAACTAAACCCCCGTTATGTAGGACCATTCAAAATTTTAGAACGGATTGGAAAGGTGGCCTACAGGTTGGAATTACCCGCTGAGTTGGGTAATGTCCATGATGTGTTTCACGTATCGCAGTTAAAGAAGTGTTTGGCTGATGAAACACTAGTTGTACCATTTCAAGAACTGAAGATAGATGACAAATTGCAGTTTGTCGAAGAACCAATTGAGATTATGGATCGGGAAGTTAAAGTTCGTAAACACAGCCGTATACCGATTGTGAGAGTTCGTTGGAACTCAAGACGTGGTCCAGAGTTCACGTGGGAACGCGAGGACCAGATGAAACTTAAGTATCCACATTTATTCCCCGAAGACCAGTCAAAACCTAGTGAACCTAACGTCAATGCAACTAGTGAATTTCGGGACGAAATTCCCATTCAAGTGGGGGATGATGTGACACCCCAGGAAAACCAGTGAGTGAACGATATAACTTACCTAGCTTCCTCAGTGAGTGCATACCAAATTTCGGGACGAAATTTCTTTTTAGTTGGGGATACTGTGACAACTCGTAATTCGAACCTACTTTTGTGTAACGTTACGTACTTACGTGAACTGTGTTAATTAAATGAATGTTATGTTTTGCTATATGTAAATGTGTATGTGAATAAATGTGTATGTGAATCCGAATCGCACAACCATCACTCGAACGCATAAGGCCTTTGGGCCGCATTACTTGTATTCGGACTATAGGGCAGCCCAAGGGTGGGTTCGGCCCAACCCTTCTTGATTGATTAGCACCTAGAGTTTTGCTAACCTCCTCATTTGTTACAAAACATCCTACACGCACAAAACCCTAGCTCGTCTCTCTCTCCCTTTCACGAACTTGAAGGCAGCCGCACATCATCGGAATTCATAGTGTGCCGGATCAATTCCCATTTCCATTTTATTCGGTTAGTATGTTAACTATTGTTTGATGGTTTTATGATGTGTGCTTCATATGCTTGTTATGATTGATTGAATAATATGTGATTAGACATAGATCAATGTAACTGATTATATATGCGTTTGAGTTTGAAATCCGAAGAGTTGATGATAGTGTTCATATAATCGGCCTTCACATATGTGCGTTAGATTTTGCTCATATGAATCGGATTGTTCAGGTTGTAATCGGCTTGTATGTGTGTTTTGGAATATACTTATGTTGATCGGATTGTTATGCCATGGATTCGAGTATTAGTATTGATCAGTTATGAGATTATTGTGTTTTAAGGTTTAATCCGATTGAATGATTATAGGATGTGTTCTTGAAACATGATTAGGGTTTGTATGAGTTACATGTCACAAAGCTTGTTTGATCGATCCTGGCCTACTTGGAAACTGTTAATTGTGTTAATTGGTTGTTGTAAATTTGGAAACCCATTTACTTATGGTAACCGATTGCTTAAATCACGGGAAATAATCATATGCATCGCACAAGTCAGTCTAACCGCACAAGTCCCCTTTCGGCCGCACAAGATTAGATCACCTAGAATCTGATCTGAATCGCACAAAGGCTGATCGCACAATGCACCCACAGTCGCACAAGATCACTGGACCGCACAAGTGTTGTGTTCGCTTAACTTTTGGGCCGGATATTCTGGTTGGACTGGGCTAATCCGAACGTACAAGCCCATCCGAACCGCACAAGGCCTATCAGTAGCACAAGGCCGGTGCAATCGCACAAGTCGGCTATGTTGTTATTTGGGCCGTACACGTTATTGGATCACTTATGTTTATTTGGGCTGGGTTTGTTGAATCGCACAACATGATCGGACCAAGTACTATTCTATTGGGCTTATGTTGATCCCACAAGTGAATGCATTGTTTAACTATTAAGTGTTACCTTGACCAATTTGTGCTTGTAACGTGATAACTCGTGTGAAACATACGTGCTTTACCTGAACCAAACCTAACTTATATGATAATCCTGTTAGGACGTGATTGACCACTCTTAAAATTCAAGTAACTTTGGTATAATCTGCCGAGCAAACCAAGGTGAGTTCAATGCATTTTCTCAAGCATGCGTCCCGGTGGTTTGGGACAACTGGTAAACATTTGGAAGGGAAACTTGGGGTAAACAACTGGAACATAGAAACAATCATCTACCGGATTGCCTGTAAGGCAATGGGGTAATTAGTTGATAGCGCTATTAGGTTTGGCACCCTCACACCGGGCCGTAAGGACGGGCGTGAACTAATTACTGGGACAACATGTGAATACAACGCGGATATAAGACCTCCTACAGCTTGTCAAGGTTGTTTGATATCTTGACTTTGACCAATGCCTGGTTATGGGCATTGGGGTTAGGCATTCCCATCATTGACGCTGCATACGGTACAATAATCATGTTAACAACGACATCTGAACCAAACAACGAGTTGATTTAACTAATATCTGGTAACTTCCCACGTAAGCAACACCTTGAACTCACCAGCGTAGTCTGACACACTTGTTTGCATGCTTGTAGGTCATTAACGTTTGGAACATGGACTTGCTATCTGGGAGTGCTGGAGTGGTCATGGATCGAGGCTCTTGGATTAACTTACATTTGATACATTGGTTTTAAGTATTATTATGAAACATTTGCTAAACGCTATTTATATGCTTCCGCTACACAACACTTTGGGATTTGATATTATGTTTTATTTAAGTATTTACCATTAGTTCAATGTGATTGGTGGCTCAAACTCTGATGCGTAACACGCCTCGCGGGATTTCCGCAGGTGGGATTTTGGGGGTGTTACATACGTCATCTTTTGAGCGATTCTGAATGAATAAATCACCTAAAATCTTGGTTTCTACTTCGATTTTAGATCTAAAAACTTCAAGGATTAGTTAATTCATGATTCCGAGTGCACTGTGTGATTTTGAGCTTGTTTTACCGTGAAAAATTTTGAAAAAGTGAAGAAAGTGTAGAAAAACAGAAGAATAGCAGCTAAAATGGCAAGAACTCCTCCTCCTGAGCTCTGATACCACTTGTAGGATCGTTCTTCGACCTGTTTGAGTCGTTCAGAGAAGTTCGTATCCGAATTAAGAGGCGGAAACTAATAATTCGGTGCTATTAAAGCTGTATACACTTTAAACTTGTTGTTGTATTGATTTCAAACTCAGTTACAAGATCTGACAGCACTTCGGCAGAGTACCGGAACAATACACCATCAACTCTGTGCTAGGATCGCCCCTAAGACCTATATATAGAGTTTCTGGTCCGCTCATACGACATGTCCGTATGAGCGACCCTACACAACATGACACATAAGCGATCCAGAACATGTCCTAAAAAGCGATCCATACACTACTATGACACAAAAGCGACCCTAGATATGTACAAATAAGCGATCCTTGTTCAAACAATCTATTCTAGGATTCCGTGCCAAGTCTGATCTCCTTAATATTCAAAACTTGATGGAAGACGTAGTAAGCAGACGTAGGTGCACTAACAGGGCTTCCAGCTGGAAGACATAGTCACCACTATGGTCCGCCCCGGCTTCATGGGTGTGGGCTCGCTACACGCAAATAGATCTATCACTTATGTCCCTCGGTCCTGATACGAGAATTAATGGTCCCAAGTATCCGCCTACCCTATCACATGATCTATGGTTCTTTCCTAGGCTAATCATACCAATAGTATTGTAAGTATCCCTTTGTAACATGTATTTCACCCCTGAAGTAAGTAAACAAAACAGTTTAAGGAAAAGGGGGACATGAACTCACTGTAGTGCATCTCGTACCGGCAACTCAAGCTCTGTCAGCTACACGACAACCTACACCGTACTAATGTCTATTAGACGAATGGGTCGTGCCTTGGCTTAATATTTAACGTTTTCAGTTGCGTTTCTTGTGTCTCCGAATATTATTCCAAGTTATAATTATTTGTTAAAATAATAATTATTTTAACTTTGAATTATATTTGGTTTTGGAATAATTGTTAAATCAATATTTTTGTATTAATACCTCATAAGTATTTCCCAAGGATGGGGTATTTATACATGTATATTCGTATTCGAAATAATATATTTTTAAGTCCCACTTAGAAAATATATTTAACTTATTTGTCAAAAATAATGTATTCCCAAAAAAATATATATTCTTCCCAAAAATTATATATCTTCTAAATATACTAGGAAATATATATTTTTAACTCCCCAAAAATAATATATTTTCACTTCTTGTATCCAAAACAATATTTACCAAAAATATATTTGTAAAAGTATTTTTTGGAATATTCCATAAGTTATGTTTTTGCGTTCGGTTTCACAATATCAAGTGTGTAACTTAAATATTTATTCCTTATAATTTTTGGTATTATTTTGGAGTTGTAATTTCCAAGGTATTTGTTAAGTTATATTATTTTACCCTAAAATAATATAACTATTTCACAAAATAAACAAATATCCACACAAGTGTCTTAATATAAAATATATATTCTAAATATATATTTACCCATTTTATTTACAAAAACCAACCTCCAATGCTTGTATTTTTGTTACAAAAATTATGGCGAGATTTACATTTGAAAACATAGTTTAAAATACACTAGTAAACACTTGTCTAGAAAATATTTTCTAAGTGTTGGAATTTTTAGAAAATTTCGCCATAGTTTCCTTTGTAAATGGAGGTGTCCATGCTAATAAGCATATCATTTTCTTTTCCAAGAATCATTCAAACAATCACCAACAAATCTCTAAACCATATTGCACTTACCAAGTGCAAAAACTATATATTTTACATAATGACATGAACTTGGTTTTTCACAAAAACGCGTAGTAACTTGGTGAAGTGTTTAGTGGGTTTAGTTACCCCCCAAAGTGTGTTTTCTTTTGTTAAAATCTCATTCTTGGGATTACTAGATGTTCACAACTTGTGAACTCATTTTACAAAAATATTTATTTACAACATCTTCATGTTTTACTAGCCTTCCTACACTTATTTTATTTCCAAAAATAATGTAAGTGCAAGAAAAGTTATGATCTTTCAAAAATCATCTTTTTAACTTGGTTTTTCTTGGAAAATCATACACAAGTCTTGGGTTCACAAGTTTACTAGTTCATTTGGTTTGTTACTTTGTAAGAAAATCATTTTTACTTTCAAGTTCATGTTTAGTCTAGAAGATGATTATTTAATGAGAGCACATAATCATCTCTAACTTGTTAAACCATGTTTTTAATCATACTCTAACAAGTTCCATATGATGATCAATCATCATATTACTAGTAATCATCAAGCAAACATCATACATTCACTAAACAACATCATATCAACCATATATCATCATATATCATCTTTATGTTTAAGCTTTAAGTTTATGATCTTTAGTGTTCTTGTATGATTTAACATAATATAATCTTCAACCACTAATCATATGAAGTATAAAGAGTTTAAAGAAGTCTTACAACTAGCTTAAAGCTAAGGAAGATTAATGGAGAAAATGAGTGGATAAAAGCTTGTGGTGGAGGTCCTTCAAGATCCGTGAACACCGAGCCTCCTAATTCACCTTCTATCACCTTGTATGAAGCTTGGATTGGATGGAATTGGAATGAAACAATGGTGGTAGTGATGGGGGTGTTCGGCCGAGCTTTATGTGGAGAGGAGAGAAGAGGTGTTGTTGGTGATGAGTGAAGATGATAAGTGTTTATGTTACTTATAATCCCACTAAACCCTTTTATCCGTTGGTTCCATTGTCCCCTCAAGTATATACCATAATCCAATCAATATCAAGGAAAGATTACATGGGGATTATGCAAGATTTAACTAAATCTTGAGGTGGGACCATGCTTGGTTCGAAAATCAGCAAGGGGGGGGGGTTAAGTGTAATATTTGATGGTAAGTAGGTGATTAGTAGGGTGTTAAGTGTTAAGTCTTGTGTCCAGTGTGTTACTTGAATTATGTAATGTGTTATAGTGCTCGGGAACCATAACTAGCTCAGAAAAAGTGAAACAATGCTTCTAACAATATTTTTTTTGTTCTGGGTAATGTCCAGTTGTTCGGTTAGATACCGTTCCGTTAGAGTGCTAAGTTATACCGTATAGTGTCTTTTATGTAACTTTTTGTGACACTTTTAATTCCCGACACTTAGGAAAGCATACAGGACCATTTTGCCATATTTTTGCATGTTACTAGCATGTTAAAATGCTGAATTTTGTTAATTAATGCAGAATTCTGCACTTTGAGTGGGTTTTAGGTACTTTTCGGCACTTAAACTATCACCTAGTGACGCAGTTTTATGGTCCTTACTTCCCTACACTCCATACTAGTGTAGTACCTTGTCACTGGCTCATACTGGGCCTCAAAACATTGTCTGTCTATGTACTGGCATTGTCAGTATATTTCTGAGTTATCCGCTAACTGTGCTAATTGTGCTTTGTGCATCAAGTATGTCACTAAAGTTTGTATGTAATAAATGTGTGACAGTATGAAATGTGATGCACGTGTATGTATGATACAGAAATCATAAAGCAGTTTATATCATCAGTTGTAATTAAGCACAGTCATTAAGCACAAATTTAATATTAATTAATTGTACGGATACCTGTAATTATGAGGGTTGTCACATTGATCTGGGAAGGTGTTTAGCAAGCTGCATTCGAAGGGCTTAGCGGTTCATGGATATTACTGGTAGACAATCAATCTGTGGACCATCAACAAAGCTGGGATTCGACAAATCAAAAGTGACTTGCTTCAAATGCAAGCAAAAGGGTCATTTCAAAAGAGAATGCAGAAACTCTGGTGTTGAAGAAAGAGCTAATCCATTTAAAGAAGATTACTATCAAAAGGTGATCTATCACATGAACAGAGAGGAAACATCAAGGTTGAAACAAATTGAAGATAATTCTGAAAAGGAGAAATCAAGAGCTTGTTTTGTGATCCAAGATGATGAAGGGTTTGACTGGAGCGAATTCCTGCCAGAAGATGATCTTATTGATGATCGGTTCATAGCTCATGGCAGAACTATATCATCAAACATACACCGTGCATTTGTTGCTGAGATAAAAGAGAAAACAAGAGAAGAGATTCTGAAAGAGAAAACATACAGAGAGAGATGCATTGCTGGATACAGAATTGAAGAGATGGAGAAAGAATATGAAGAAGCAATAAGCAACGGCATATATGACAAAAAGCGAGAGTGCTATGTCAACAAAGAAGGTGAATCAGTTATCCACCGAAAGGAGATGGTGTATGAAGATGTTCTTGCAGTAATCCCTCTGTCTGGCGAATTTTATTCAAATCTTGCAAAAGATAAGAATTATGAGAAAAAGTTGAAGAAAATTGTCAGAGACGTCATGACTATGAGTCTTAGACGAAGAGATGAAGAGAGGATGAAGAAGAATGTTGAGAATCTGGTGGATAAACTGAAGAAAGTCGCTGAAGAAACAAAGGTTGAAGAAAAAGAAGAAGAGAAGGAAAGTGTTGAAGGAAAAGAAGTTGTTACTGAAAAATAGCAGAATGAAGATGATCCGAAGAAAGAAGAAAAAGCTGAGAAGAAGCTTGAAAGTTCAGTTGACGTAAATGATGGTGCTAATGGTGTTGGTGAAGAACAGAAGAAGAAAGAAGCTGATCAGACACAGACGGAAGCGAAAGTTGAAGTGCAAATCACTGAGGTAAAAACTGAATCTGAAGTCATAAATAAAACTGTTGAACAATGCAAGAAATGCATGGAAACATGCAGTGCTTATACTAAAAAAGACGAAAAGTTCAGAACAAAAGATCTTGAATTCACTAAAATCGAAGAAGTTTTCGAAAATAAATGCAAATAAATGTTAGAAAACGAAAAAGTTTTGAAAGATAATGAGGAAAAACTAACACAAAAGTGCAAGAGTTTAGAAAAAGAAAATGAGATTTTGAAAGAAAAAGTTTCAAAAATGAATGAAGAATGTTTGCACAAAGAAAATGCTTTTCAAGAAATGAAAAAGGAATACGATTCAATAAAATTGGCCTATCACATTACAAAAGAGTCATATGAAGTTGTGAAGAGTCAAATGAAAGTTGTTCAATCCAGATGGAAATATTGTTCTGAAACAACTGATATGCTTAAGCGACAGTATGAGATTAAGCAACAAGTTGTAAATTCTTATATTGAAGATGTTGCTAAACTTAAGCGTAAAATAGCTGATTTAGAAAAAGATAACAACAAGTTACATAGCTATAACGCTTCATCATATGTACTTGAACGTATTTTCAACATAAAACCTGGTGATGATGATTCTAAGAAAAAAAAGAAAGGTATTGGCTCAGAGTTTCATCAAGTTCCACCACCGGAAAAGTTCGCATTTTATGATGATGAGAAGGTCGAAAAAGCTTTCAACATGGTCGATCAATTGCTAGATAACATTGACGTAACCTATTCCAAATCTGATGATTCTAGTGATTCAGAGGTGGCAGGTAAAGTCGTTGAAAGTGTTTTGAAAGAAGAGTCGGTTGAAACAGGTAAATCTGAATCACAGGATGAAAATGAAGGAAGTTTTCATGAAGGTTATCTGAAAAACTCAAAATCTAAGAAAAATACGAATGATGATTCAAAAGGATTGGTTTATATCATGATTGGATCAGACAAATTATTCTCAGATATTGAATTCCCGATTCAGAATGTGATTACAGAAAATATTAACAAAGTTTTCAAAATGATTGAAATTGAAAAATCTGAGATTCCAAAGTTTGCTGGAAAGAGTCATAAAACTTTTTATAACAAACCTGATTACAAGAAGAAAAACATGAAGGCTGGGTTGGGTTATAAAAGGAAACAGAATTGGAAAAGAAATGAAACTCAAAATTATCAACAAAAGATGAATTTTGTTCACGGAACAAGTTCCAAAGAAGAGAAAGAACTCCAATTTAGACGACAGTCTAATGAAGAGTTCTATGCTCAGAAAAAGCAACAACAACAGGTCAAGGATGTGTCCAAGAGAACATGCTTCAAATGTGATCAAACTGGACATCTTGCACGCAAGTGTCCAAATCTGAAACCTGTTGGTGTTGAGACGAAAGAGGAGTCTGATGATGTTGAAAAACAGAAATCCGAGGATGTGAAACAAAGATCAACCAGATTTGATTCCAAACAAACTTGGAGGTACAACACAAACAAGTTTGCTTCGAATCAAACTTGGAAATCAAACCTGAAAAGGTTCGATTCAAGACAAACCTGGAATTCTCACACACCCAGATTAAAAACAACACAAAATTGGAAAACAATTGTTGACGCAACGAAACCAAATTAGTTTTGGAAAACAAAAGTTGTTGAAAATCAAAATGTTCAAAAGGATTCACATTTTTACAAAAGATGTGCTCCAAAAGGTCAAACATGGACAGTTAAGAAACAAGTGACTTCTGTGAATGACAAAAAAGTTGAAGTCAAAAATGAAAAAGTTTGTTCTCAAAATGGCAAAGATTTTCCAAGATTGAATGAAGCTTATTGTGTTGAAATGCCTAAGGTCAAGCAGACCTGGGCTAACTTGTTCAATTAATTGAATAGTGCGAATGTGCAGGTGCTTCAGAAAGAAGATAAAAGTCAAAACAACGGAGAAAGCAGCCTTGCACGAGAGGAAGAGGCTGCCAGTCCCTGCGTCTGAAATCAGGGAGTTTGTTCGTTTCTGTACATAAATAAACCATATTCTAAAAACCCTAAAAATTGAAAAAATTAAAAAAAACAAAAATATGTTTTTATTTTGTCAAAAATTTGAAAAATCAAAAATATGTTTGCTTTTAAATTTTGTCAAAAATTCAAAATTTACAAAAATATGTTACTTGAATACGCCGAAACCCTCACGACTGAACAAACATGATTAATCTCACAAGATTGAAAAACGGTTTTCAAACTGTAAGATATCAATGGGTTGTAAATCATGGGGGTACATTATATTTTCTGCAAAACAGAGCATGAAAAACCGAAAATGGATGGTGAGACAAAGCTATCAGTATCAGGTTGTCAAATTTTCTTTAAATGTTTTGAATTTTAGGGGGAGTAAGAAACTTTCAGAAAATCCAAAAACATTAGAAAAATTGAAAAAGCCAAAAACATGATAAAATTCAAAAATGAGTTTTTTGTGTAAAAAGTGGAAATGATATTACATCAGTTAGACAATCACAGTACGCTAAAGAAATGGAAAGTCAAATGTGATAAACGGTCTCACTGATGATATGCCAGTAGGTTTTTACACACTTAGTAGATTGTTTTCGAGATATAAACCTAAATATCAAATACTTGCTTATCTCGTGGGGAACATCTCTCGGATATATGGGTAACCCCCGAAATCTTGTTTGAGAGATTGCCTGATTCTAAGATACTAGCTCTTTATACTGTTTGATATCTGGGATATTATACCTGGCCTTATGATATTGCGAAAGCAATGGCCTAGACCTTGTATAATACTTTACGCGCTGTAAAAGCTTACCCTTTGCATAAAATTGAAAAAATATCGAAAGATATGAATCAATTGCAGTTGAAGAAAAGATTCCCTAAAGGGAACACACCTAAAGTCGAGCCTTTATCTCTTTGACTGAACAGAAGTTCATACCTGAGCTCTCAAGGTCTTACACTAACCCAGAATACAGATATCAAATCGGTATACTCACCTGTAAGACTGAATCTAGGGAATTTTGATATGGGAGTATATTCTGAGGTGGGACACGCGAATAAGTTTAGGTCCTTAAAACACTAAATCGTATCTCGAATCGATTGAACTTTGTATGAAATTTTAAGTGGGTCAGTATAGTGACAATCTAAGTGAATCATTTAGAACTTAAAGTGTTTAAAGCTCAACGGTACTAGTGATTTGTCAAAAACTGATATGATCCTCTGATGCAAACTGAAACAAAAATATTATCTATAAATAAGTTTGTAAATATTTCTTTACTGCTTTTCAGTTCAGAAAAATACAAAAAGATTTTGATTTCACTTTATTTTCGACAACCGATGTCTGGGAAGCTGAGTTTCAAAATCTAAGTATGCTGATCGTGTTTCTGAAAAATAAAACAAGTTCATTAATTTGAAACTTAAAGTTTTAATTCAAAAATCAAAAACAGTTTGTGATATCTCCAAGGTCATTAATTTGGACTTGGATGATTAACTGTGAGGGATTTGGATGCTTAATTTGTTAAAATCTGTTGAAAAGAGCCAGTTTTCGATGTTGGATTCTTAATACTGCCAAATCTATGAAGATTATTGATAGGGGAGAGAATCAAGTAATTCTGGATATATTGATATTATTATATTTTAGAGCCAGGATCTTGACTAAAAGTTTTTTAAAGGGCCAGGTCACGATTCCTGGATAATCGAAAAAGCTTTCACTCTCGTATATTTGAAATGTTTTAGCTTATGCTGAGAGAGCCAGGTAATCAATCCTGGATGTTCAAAATGTTTTTACTTATAAATGTTTGAGAATTTGCAGATGCTGTACCAGACTACGATCCCGATAACCGAGTCTAAGGGGGAGTCTGAAGACGAGCTCAACGCTAGGGGAAGCGTGCATTCAAGGAGCCAACTAACTATCCTGGAGGTGCTTGTATCCAAAAAGCCAGTTGTCGATCCCAAAAGTACGGAAGCTTGACGAAAGGGGGAGCCTGAAGAAAGAGTTTACTAAAAGGAGGAGCTGAAGCTGAAGACAGATCCACGGGGATTCTGTTCGAGAAAGAGGGAGTCTATGTTGCTGAATTTGTGATAAAGCTTCAAGAAGACTCAGAGAGAGAGAAAGACAAGACGCTACGAGATTGACTGCGGCAATATCCAAGGGGGAGTCTGTTGGTGCAGTAATGTCTATCGCCTCCGTCAATATGATTCGTAGCTGAAATAGAAGAATACTTGAGCTTATAGTGTTATATTTAGTAGAAAGGAAAGGTGGCTTTATTGTAAATAAGGAGAAATCCCTTATAACCCCTTGTCCTATAAATAGAACCATTAGGGCTTACATTGAGAACTTTTGCTCATTTGAGAACTTGGGAGGCTAGAGAGAAAAAGTAGAGATAGAAAGTGACGAGGTGATTCACGGTGCTTGTAATCTTTTCACATATTCAATCGAATCACAGATTTAGTATGTTCTCTTGTTCGGTCCACGCACGTGTACGGATTCCGCACGTCACACGTGTGACAACCCTCACATTTACAGGTATCCGTACAATTAATTAATATTTAATTTTTGCTTAATGACTGTGCTTAATTTCAACTATGATTAAACTACTTTCTGTTTTCTATTATATACATACATATGCATCACATTTTACACTGTCACCCCATTTATTTCACACAAACATTAGTGACAAACTTGATGCACAAAGCACAGTTAGCACAGTGAACGGATAACCCAGAAGACATGCTGACAATGCTAGCACCTAGACAGACAATTTTTTGAGGCCAGTATGAGCCAGAGATAGAATACTACACTGGTAGGGAGTATAGGGAAGTGAGGACCATAAAACTGCGTCACTAGGTGATAGTTATAATGCCGGAAAGTGCCTAAAACATACTTTAAATGCAGAATTCTGCACTAAATAGCAAAAATTCAGCATTTAATAATGCTAGTAAAGTGCAAAAACTTGACAAAATAGTCCTAGATACTTTCCAAAGTGTTGGGAATTTAATGTGTCACTAAAAGTAACATAAAAGACACTTGATGGATTAATTTAGCACTTTAACGGGCAACACCCAACCGAACAACCGGACTTTACCCGGAAAAAAAATATTGACAAACACATTGTTTTATTTTTCTGAGCTAGTTAGGGTCGCCGAATACCCTAACACACTATATAAATAACAAAACACTTTAACATACTAACTATATCAATGAAATCTAACTAGATTGGTAACTATATCATTGAAACCCAACCCCATACCCCCCCCCTGGAACCGGTTACCATGGGTGTCCCCACCCATGGATTTCTTTGATTTTTATATTGGATCATGTTGGGTAATTAGAAACATATAGCACAATGGTTAAAGAGTGAAAGTTAGATTATAAGAAGGCACAAAGGTTACACCCATTTCATTCACAAACTTCAAACAACAAACTCCATTTTTCCTTCCTCCTTGCTTGTGTTTGGCCGTCACCACCATCCTCACCATCACCACCATTCATACAATCTATACATACCCAAAGGTGCAAGAGACCCTACAACGAAGCTTTGTGTGCTCGGAAGCTCAAGGACCTCTCTCATTCTATTTTATCCACCACTTTTGTGCTCTTGAACTCCCCTAGCCTTGTGCTAGTAGTAAGTGCCTTAGATCTTCATCTTGTTCATATTCTTGGTGGTTAATAGTAAAAAGAATGGTGAAAATGTAAGAACTCTAAAGGACATAATCAAAGTCTTGAAGTATAAACTAACTAGAGATGAAAAATGGTTAAAATAGTGATGAAATCATGTTGATCTTGTGTTTATGCTTATTGTACATTGTTTGTTAGATAAAATGTTATGGTTCATCACATAGACTTGCTAGATCATGTTTAAAGACATGAACTAGCAAGATGTGAAGGTTAAAAATGTTGTGGATGATGAAATCATCCACACATAAGCTATGAACTTGATTACATACAAGTTTTCTTGAAAAATAAAGACCAAAATAAGTTGTAAACTTGTAGATCAAATATGGATTTTGTTAAAACTTGGATCTTATATGAAATAAACAAATTTTTAGTGGGTAAACAAGTATAGAAACACTTGTGTAAAAAGAAAATTTCTCAAAGAAATATTTTTGGAAATCATGACTAGAAGTTGTAAATGTTCAAATCCTATAAAATAAAGTTTTTAAGAAACTAACCACATTTTTAAAGGTAACAAGACTTACTAATTATGCTAGTAAGTTACTACTTGCTTTTATAAATTTTACAAGTTCATAAGCTTATAGTTCATGCTTATTTTTGTCAAGATTGGTGATTAGAGATTGTATATTGTTGGTTGATGATTATTTGAATGATTTTACAAAAGAAAATGATATGCTAGTAAGCATGGACACCTCCATTTACAAAGGAAACTCTGGCGAAATTTTTCTATAATTTCAACACTTAGAAATATTTTCTAACAAGATTTGCAAATATATTTTTAACTTTATTTTTCTAAATAAACTTCGCCATCATTTTTATTTCAAAATTATCAAGTACCGGAGGTGGATTTTTCGTAAATAAGATTTGATAAATATGTATTTAGAATATATATTTTATACTAAAACGCTTGTGTGATTGTTTGTTATTCTGTGCACTAGATATATTATTTTTAGGGTAAAAATAATATAACTTGAAAATACCATGAAATTACGACTCCAAAATAATACCAACGCTCTCACAAAATAAATATTTAAGTTACACAAGTATTGTTGCTTTACGTCACGCTAAAACGTAACTTATGTATATTTCGGAAAATACTCTCATACGTATATTTTGATAAAGTATTATTTTGGAAAGTGTATGAGGTAAAATATAATATTTTTGGGAAAAATATATATTTTGGAATTAAAATGTTTTAGACAAGTGATTAAAATATATTTTCTAAGTGGGACTTAAAATATATTTTTCAAAATTATAAAGCGTACATGTATAAGTACCTCCACAATTGGGAAGGAAATACGAAGTTAAAATACTTGAGATGTAGGAATACGAAATATTGATTAACGATTATTCCATACTTTAACTATAATTTAAAGTTAAAATAAATATTTTAACTAATAAATATAACCTGGAATAATTTTGGAAACACAAGAAGCATAACTCAAAAACCTTCATACTAAGCAAAGGCACGGCCCGTTCGTCTAATAGGCGTTAGTCCACTATAGGTAGTCGTGTTGGCTAAGGAGACTTGGGTTACACATACTGAAGACGCAATACAGTGAGTTCATGTCCCCACTTTTCTCTTTACTGTTTTCAGTTTTATACTTTGGGGGTGAAATACATGCGACAAATATTACAAACATTTATTACATGGTATGGTTAGCGTAGGGAGGGTTTTTACTACTTAGATCATGTGAGTGGGTAGGTGGAACTTAAGGCCATTAATCCTCATTGTAGGACCGAGGGACATGAGTGATAGATCTATTCGTGTGTAACGAGCCCCACTCCTGAGTCCGCCGAGTGGACCATGAGGTGACTATGTGCCTGACGCCAAAATCTGCTAGGTTTTAGTCTTCCTGCATCACTTCACACATACCAATGGCTTTGCAAACCATTGGTGATCTCTTTTTCCTTATTACTACATACCAGGGATTTACATACATCCTTACAACATTTTCAAAGGTTTATACATACACACAAACCAACACATGAACTCGCTCAACTTTTGTTAATGTTTTTCAAATTACATGTATTTCAGGAAATTTTAATGGATCTGGCGGACGTTGGAAGTTTTTATGCTACGTTAAGAATAAAGATGTCATCCATGGTCTTTGAGTTTGGACGGTGTGTCTTATTCCTGGACAAGACATGTTTTCCAAACCTTGGTATTAATCAATATCTTTTGACGAGTCCTTAATGAACTCAAAAACAATTTGTACGATCTGTAAAACTTGAATTTGATGTCTATGTTTCAAAACAATGTTGCTATGTTTTAAACTTATTTAATGGATGACAAACCTATGGTTTTATCATATAGTTGATGTTATGATTGAATGCAATGATATTAAGAAAGTCACACCATAATCACGCTTCCGCAAAAGTCAGGGTGTGACTGCTTGGTATCAGAGCTTCGATCGTAGCGAACTAGGATTCTTTCTCGAGTCTAGACTACGATCATTAGGGCTCTCACGAAAATGTTTTCACGACTTGTTTTTCATTGCATACACAAAACGTCCAGATCTAGGGAACAAACATTTTTTACAAACGAAAGGCACAAATACATATTTCAAAAGTCATGTTTATAATTCAGTCTTAGAGACTGAGGGAGGTTCACTCTCAGAGACTGAGGGAGGTTCAGCCTTAGAGGCTGTGGGAGGTTCAGTCTTAGAGACTGGGGGAGGTTCAGCCTCAGAGGCTAAGGGAGGATTAGCCTTAGAGGCTGGGGATAATTAGTCTTAGAGACTGGGAGGATTGGTCTTAGAGGCCAGGGAGTTGGTCTTACAGACCAAGGAATTAGTCCTAGAGACTGGGAGGATTGGTCTTAGAGGCCAGGGAGTTGGTCTTAGAGACCAGGGAATTAGTCTTAGAGACTGGGAAGGTTTGGTCTTAGAGGCAAGGGAGTTAGTCTTAGAGACTAGTGTCACACCCCGACCACGTAAAACAACAAAACGTGGCGGAAACGTCGGGGAGTGTTGTAACAGAATCATTGTTTCACAACCATGGATTAAACAAATTTCGTTTTATTGAATTAAATGAGTTACAATGTCTTAACAATAAAGGAACATAACAAAAATTAACTAGTCTTGCATCTTTTAATGTCATTAAGTCCTCGTCCAATCCTATGTGAGCATGCATCAATATCATCCTCAAATATCATCAACTATCGTACCTGAAACACATGTGAAAATACGTCAGCTTAAAAATGCCGGCGAGTACATAGGTTTTATGAAAAATAGGATTCATGACTTAGGTTTAAGAAAATGTTTAACCAAAAACTTGTCATGAATCCAGTTTAAGTGTTTGCTTTTATAAAACGTTTGAAAATCGATGATAGATATGTATAGTTAAAAGAATGATGTAAGGTTAAATGAATAACCAAGTAAAAATGAGTTTGTATAAAACAAACTATTTTGTAAAACAATGTCTTGTGAAAAATATGTTATTTGTGTAAAAATGTATAAATCCAAATGAATGATTTAAATAACGCTACGCCATGTAATATAATACAAGAACTTATATATAGGAAGTACCAGCGGCGTATCCACCATGCTTGTATCACATTACACACGTCTCGTTACTCAAATCACTTACCCACATAAACCACCAATGTAAATTGCCGATGTCTAAACCGTTGTCAAATGTCAATCAAGTAATATGTAAACAAAATGTCATGTATGGCAAGTGAAATATGTAATCACCAAACCATAGGTAAGAATGCACAAACAATTTACTAAGTATGCGACGGATGGTCATACATAGCATGATACAAAGCATAAAATGTCTTGTAAAACGATGTACTAAATATGCACACAATGGGCATACATAGCATGTGATGTAAAATGTACTAAGTATGATGAACATACATAGCATGAAATGTCTTGTAAAATGATGTACTAAGTATGCTAAGTAAACATACATAGCAAAAACACAATGAAATCATGTACTAATAGTGTACTAATGAACATAGCAAGTATATGATATAAAAGCATGAAATCATGAAAGTAACAAGTAGGCACATGTGTTTCACCCCAAAATGTTTGGAAAAAAGTAAAAGAGGGGTCTATGTACTCACTTGAGGGTGCTTAGAAGTCTTAGGATAACCACCAAGCAAAGCTAGAAGATCACGGAATCAAACGGCACCTATATAGGTATCTACATTAATAAACGGACCTATCGGAGGATCGGGTAGTACAAGGGTTCGTAAACCAAATAAGTATGGGAACTTATGTAATATGGTTTAACAAAGCCTACGCACTAAAACGAAACCTATCCTAAGTGCTTTTGACCCATTACGACCCGTTTAGGTAGCTTACGCCACTTTAACGCGTCGTTTGCGTAAAACGCGTTTGGAATGCCTAACTAGTCCTATGACAAGCAAGATGTGCCTTAACATGTTTAATATTGTTGTTAAATCAGTTTAGATGTCAAAAATTTCGTTACATAGACTTAAAATGAATTTATGCGTAAAAAGGGCATTTTGGTAATTTACCTAAGGCATATAAACTACCTATCATATAACTAACTAAACGTCGTGACCATAAGGTATAACCTCGGAAGGTTATTCCCTATACAAATATGGTCACCTAATGTGTTTGGTCGGATCCTAAAGATCGACCAATGGGTCGGGTTCGTAAGCATAAGCGATTGATTAGATCGCTTACCTTTACGACCCTAGACAAGCACAAATCTAAAAGCGACGAGCTAAACACGCTAGAACATGTTTAGTAAAGTTAGAAAACAGGTTTGGTATTAAAACAAACGGTTTTAATACCCTAGAGTAGTTTGCTTACAAAATACGCGAGAAAACGCATTTTGGCCGAAACTACGACTCGTCACTGAGCCTAGATAACGTGGTAATCAGTAGGTATAGTTACTAGGGACTATAACCATCGTGATTACGCTCACGTTATGAAGTTCAAATGAACTTCGCATTGACCATAAACTGGTTAATGCAGAAAGTCAAACTCAGTTTGACTTTAACGCTAAAACGAATGAAAAACGCGAAAGAATACTTACAGAAGGTCCCCGCAAGATTCGAACCCGATTCACTCTCAGGTAGGAAGCATATAATTCCACTTAGAGAGTGTAGAATCAGATTCAAATGTGAGGAAGAATGAAATGGGTGAGAGGTATTTATAGATTTCCTTGAACCGTTAAGATCGTTCGTCGAAGAACGTGATTTGATCTAGACCTTACATGTGGGCACATGGTTTTCAAAAACCATGGGAGCCCCTAATGTGGACTATGTTCATTGAATACCATCCCATGGTTTTGCAAAACCATGGGTGAAAACCATTAACACTTCAAAATGGACTAGGTTCATTGAATCTGCTAGAAATTTCAAAAATGGTCCCTACACTTGTAAAACTTGATTTTTTTGGCACTTTTAAACCCCTTTAACCTCATTTCAAGGCTATAAAATGATATTAAAGTATAGGGAACTTAAAATATGCTCAAAGACATCACGGATGTCGGTTCGTTTGGTCGTACGGTTGCGTTATTCGCTTAATTACGATGGGAGTTGTAACGAACGCAAAAACGATCCAAATTAAGCGATGAATGGAACATACCAAACACTAAAATAAAATGTTTTAATGCTTACATAAATTTTTGGAAGTCCGGAAGTATTCAGAACATAAAATATGCGCGAAAATGGAAACTTATGCACTTTTTGACGCTTTTAGTCCCTGAATGAACATAAAGTTTATTTTAGCATACCGAACCCTTCAAAGCCTATTTCTAAGCTATGTAAAGGATATTTAAGGTATGTTAAGCCTATGTCACTATTCCGGAGTGTTTGTTGCATTAAACTGGTTATATTTACGAATCAGATCGTGTATAACCTTCCAGAAAGCGATTTAAAGCCCGAAATCGAACAAGAATTAATATGTGCAAACGATACACATATTTACACAAAATCCCAAGTATGAAATACAATATTTCATTGATTTGGTATTTGTTTGATGGTCGTAGTGACACAGGTGTCACAGTCTCCCCTACTTTAGGAAATTTCATCCCGAAATTTATTCGTAGGAGTCTGTCCGTGACTTTGTGTCAAATAACCACCAGAGATATGCAAGGGATAATCCTATCATTTCCTTAACGGACATTCTTTAGAAACAAAAATGAATGGACGGAGTCATTTTCAACAGATGCTTCCTCAGAAACAGAAATGAAAGGATAATCAAACGGATATTCATTTCCTTCAACGGATATTCTTCAGAAACGAAAATGAATGGACTGAGTCATTTTCAACAGATGCTTCCTCAGAAACAAAAATGAAAGGATAATCAAACGGATATTCATTTCCTTCAACGGATATTCTTCAGAAACGAAAATGAACAAACGGAGTCATTTCCAACGGTTGCTTCTTCAGAAACGGAAATGAAGGGATAATCAAACGGATATTCATTTCCTTCAACGGATATTCTTCAGAAGCAAAAATGAACGGAATGAGTCATTTTCCTCAACGGATTCTTCATCAGAACGGAAATGAAGGATTAAACAAACGGATATTCATTTCCATCAACGGATATTCTTCAGAAGCGAAAATAAATGGATGATCCATTTTCCTCAACGGATTCTACATCAGAACGGAAATGAAGGATTAAACAAACGGATATTCATTTCCATCAACGGATATTCTTCAGAAGCGAAAATGAATGGATGATCCATTTTCCTCAACGGATTCTTCATCAGAACGGAAATGAAGGATTAAACAAACGGATATTCATTTCCATCAACGGATATTCTTCAGAAGCGAAAAATAATGGATGATCCATTTTCCTCAACGGATTCTTCATCAGAATGGAAATGAAGGATTAAACAAACGGATATTCATTTCCATCAACGGATATTCTTTCAGAGGTGAAAAATGAGTAGCTAGTTCATTTTTTCTTCAACGGGTGCTTCATCAGAATTGGAAATGAACAGGGTTCACTCTAGACGCATGACAAAACTCGCTGTGGTTTCTGTGCACTAAATTCCATAATTATGTACGCGTCCATAATTACGTAATTCCTTGCACAGTCCGCACAGTACATTTCATAATGTGTAGGGGAAGAAAATCAAACCTGTAATGAGTGTGGCTAGACTACCATAGGGTCCTTTTAATTAGATCGACAAATGATCACTTTAATTTGACCACCAAGGAGTCTTTTCAGCTATATCATCACATGATATTCCTAACCAGATTTTTGGATCAATCTGTTTAACTAGACCACTCAAGGGGTCTAATTATGGAATAGTACAATATAATTCAAGGGTCCTTACTATCACGTAAAAGCCTATTGAGGATTTAATATAGTACCTTTGGATATCCTACTATGAATCCCTTATAAGAATGATATGGACGATTCTACGAGGATTTGGATAACAAAAACTTGGATTACACCAAAAGCATAAAAGGGAACACATAAGCACATAATCACATAGTTGCTTTACTCAGTTATTAATTTGTTATCTTTGGACGCGGATACTTAAAGTACACCAGGAATCCAATCCGTGGATTTCATTTGGCACTTTAATCATTTTCAAGAATCTATCTATGAAGATAGAAAAAATCTTAATAGGAATTCGGCTTTATCCTTATTGAATTGTAATGTACGTATTGAATGATACAGAGAATTTAATTAAGGACTCCGATGAATGTTACTCACCCACAAGGATCTAATTATGAGGATAGAAAGATCCTATATGGATTTTGGAGTTTGTGTAACGAGAGGTGTTCCGACACCCTGCACTAGGCGTGCTTACGTCGATACACAAGGTAGAAAGTTCATAAGGTTGAGGCGCTAGATATGCCAAGGCGATATATGAAGCAGAAATTGAAGGTTAAGCAGTAGCAAGATTGTAACAGCTTTGCTTTGGATTGCAAAGCGGCACATGTTAACCAAATGTCCCCATCGTCCACTGTGGGTACACTTAAAACAGGGTATTTGATTCGGATGATGACGGTGGCATTGATTGCACCAAGGAGCAGTTCCCTTATACAGCTTCATCCCTGAGGCGAGTCATGGTGGTAGCTAAATCAACGGTCCTCTTGAGTACGACGACTATTCGCTGGGTAATTGCAGCACCAGGTTTAGACATTTGAGTATTGTTGCGATGAAGAGGCATCTTGAAGACAATGGAAGGCATAGGAGGAAACAAGCAAAAGATAGTCAAAAGAGAATGACAACGCATGAAGATTGTAACCATTTGTTTGTTACCAAAGGCAAACAAATGAGATAGTGACTAATCAAAGTAAGCGGGTCAATATAATGTATCGCGAAGACATGCTCGCCTATAAGTGGACACTCACCCCAAGAGTTCCCAGGTAAGAGTGACTGGTCTGATACTGCGGATTTGTACGAACACTCTAGCCTTAGACAGAAAACTCAGGGTACAGGCACCCACTCTTCCAGTTTACACGTGTTCACATTATTTAGACCCAAACTTTGACGAAATTTTGAAAACTTAAAGGGTTAGAAACCTTATAACAAAGAGTTCAAAACCTAGTAATCAATCATCCTAGAACAGATGATTAGTTTTCAAAGCAGATCAAATTTATGTTCTTGTTGTGGTTGTCACCTAAGGATAAGTGACGGTATTGTTTTATGACTAAATGCAAGTAAACTCGCGTTAGGGTCCTAGGAAGGTTATAGTCTAGGTCAAAGCATTACTAATAACCTAATTCTCTATAACCATTGGCTCTGATACCAACTTTTCTGTTACACTGTGACAACTCGAGTTTCTGACTTTCACTTTCGCATTTAATGCGCATTGACTTTGACTGTCTAGCTGTTTGAATTATGGATTTGTAATTGTACTCGTTGTGTTTTAATGAGACATATCGTCATTGTGCCTATATGTGATTACTTGCTATAATAGAAAATAATATTGGAATTATTATTAGAATTATTATTAAACACTTAGTCTAGATCGAAACATAGTTCGAAGGATTCGAAGGACTCGAAGGACCACGAAACATATCCTTCGACATCATTCGGCCCGAAGAATCACGAAACATATCCTTCGATATGTTTCGGCCCAGTCTTTCCAATGGGCTTGGCCCATTACTGTGATACGTATATATGGGAATGCATGAAATCAGTAGTTATTTTTTTTCTAAAAACCCTAGAGCATCTTTACTTGTGACGGCAACCACAAACTTACGGAGACTTCTTGCTGATCAATTCCCTGTTTTCAATATCGGTTAGTGTTTAATGTATATGCTTTCATGATTTATCGATCGCCTTACAATATGTTGTTGATCGGACTTGTATGCTAATCGATTATGTATGTTAATGGGATATGAATGTTATAATTGCCTAATCGTTTTGCAATATGTGTTTTTAAGATCGGTTAGTATGGATGTTTTGAAAGATACTAGGGTTGTATGTTAATCGGTTGTGCATGATTGGTAGGATTTGGATGTTCATCGGATTTGTATGCAAATTGGATCTGTTGTGATTAGGGTTAATGATAAGGCTTGTGGATTGGTTGTGATGTATACACTACGGATTGTTATGGTTCACTGTTCTTGAAAACGGAATCGTATAGGATAAAGTGTTATGCTTGTTAATCAAATTAGGGTTCTTGAGTGAAACCTTGTGAGTTTGCTTGTTTGATCTTGTTGACAATAACTGATTAGTGAAATTGTGTTAATGGATAAAACGTAACTGCCATGACCGAAAGACATCAATGGCTCGAACCATGGTAGTTTGACCGAACCATAATCTGATCGAACCATAGTTGACCGAAGGATACTGGTTGACCGACAGATAGTTGGACCGAAGGATAGTTTGGACCGAAAGATGTCATGGTCCGAAACATGACATTCGGTCCGAAGGATCATTGTGACACTTGTTTTCGAAAGATGATAGTATGAGTCGAAGGATACTAGGGTTTTGAATAATGTTTGAACAGTGGAACATATGTTGATTTAATTGACATGCCATGCTTAGTGATGAACGTGCAATACTACGTGCCGTGCTGATATGCAAACTGACTGCTATGTGAACAATTAATTGCATGCGTATCATTTTGAACATGAACTGATTTGTTATACGTGCATACACTAGGACGTGATTAATTACTTGTGAGTGCATAACTTAGCATACCGAGCAAACCAAGGTGAGTTCACACTCTTACCAAGGCATGGGGTTCCCGGGGTGTTGGGAATGGGATTGGAAGGTTGATTAGATACCCTATTGACACTATGACTAGACTACCACATCACTATCCTCGGTTGTGAAGGATACCTATAGCTACGAGTAGTCTAGTGGTTAGGAAACGTGGAACACCACCACAGGAAACGTGGAACACCACCACAGGAAACGTGGAACACCACCACAGGAAAACGTGGAACACCACCACAGGAAAACGTGGAACACCACCACAGGAAAACGTGGAACACCACCACAGGAAAACGTGGAACACCACCACAGGAAAACGTGGAACACCACCACAGTAAAATATACAAACGGCCCAGTAGAGCCACCTATTACAAATGAACTTACTATTACGCATTTCCTTTATGTGAACTCGCTCAACTAGTTTGTTGACCATTCTGTTACATGCCTTGCAGATCGCTAGGTACTTGGAGCTTGCACTGGAGAAGCGGGTCGTTGTGGACAAGGATCGTGGCTCTTCCGCTTTACTATTGTGATACTTAAAACTATTGATACTGGTTTATTTACTATGCTTCCGCAACACTTTTGAAACGATTTAATGTTTGAGCACCTTTTGTATTGAATGGGTGGTTTTTCATTTACTTTATTTAATATTAAATGCAAGTTCAATATGATTGGTGGCTTGATCCTGGTCAGTCACGCTCCCAAGCGGGGATACTCCGCAGGTGGATTTTTGGGGGTGTGACAGATTGGTATCAGAGCCATTGGTTATAGAGAACTTGGTTTTAATAAGGGGAAAACGTTTTTATTAAAACCAGACTATAACCAGAACAGTGCTATCAACGATCCACAACGACGCTTCGCTCCACGTGCAAGACTCAACTTCTTAGGTAATAAGGTTTATGTTTATTGCCTACATGCTAGAATTTGCTTAGAACTTTGCTCGTAGTATGCTTACATTACCTTGCTCACAACTTGTCATAGCATGAGAATACTTATGTGCTTACACTCTTCTGTCATCGCACTATTCGCGAACCTTTCTCACTTATGTTGCCTTTGATGTGAAGATCAATGGCCGCACGAATTACCATGACTCAAGCCCAGCTGGAGGCTCTCGTTGCTGCGGCAGTTGCAGCCGCCCAAGCAGGTAGTATACCCTGCAGTATAGACACTAGGATCTTTAGATCCTACATTAATTCTCGTACCTAACTTTGCCCTATTCGTACACAATAGGTCAACCCGCTCAGCAACAACCTGGGTGCACATTCAAGAATTTCATGGACTGTCGTCCTAGCTCGTTCAGCGGCACGGAGGGGGCAGTTGGACTCCTCCACTGGTTTGAAAAGCTCGAGTCGGTTTTTGAAATGTGTGAATGCCCTGAGGCTCGCAGGGTGAAGTTCGCCACTGGCACACTTGAAGGGATTGCGCTCACTTGGTGGAACGCACAAGTGCAGATCTTAGGGTTGGCAGCTGCTAACGCCACACCCTGGAATGAATTCAAAGAACTGATCAAGAGGGAATACTGCACTAGAGAAGACATTCACAAGTTGGAGGATGAGTTGTACAACTTGAAGATGGTGGGTTCAGAGATTGAAGCTTACACCAAGAGGTCGAACGAGTTGGCTGTGCTATGTCCAACCATGGTAGACCCACCATACAAGCGCGTTGAGTTGTATCTCAAGGGGCTTGTACCAGAGATTCAGAGCCACGTTACCTCGGCTAACCTCAACAACATTCAGGAGATCCAGCGTCTCGCTCATCGCATCACCGATCAGGCAGTGGATCAGAACAAACTGCCAAAGCGTATCAGTGCTACTGCTACCGCTACTGCTTCTACTACACTTGCTACTCCCAGTGAAAGTAAAAGAAAATGGGAGGGGGATTCTAGCAAGGGGTCAGCTTCAGTGCAGGCGCAGTCTCAGCAGCGAAAGACGGACAGCTACCAGAGTCCAAGTCAGCACTCCTTTAGCAGCCATAAACAAGGAGGGTATCGAGGAAACCTTCCAAAGTGTAACACCTGCAACAAACATCACAGTGGCCAGTGTAATAAGGTTCGTTGTCAAAGATGCCTCAAGATGGGTCATGAGGCCAACGACTGTAGGAGTCCACGGCCTGCAAATCAGAACCAGCAACTCCCACCGCCAGCTCCACAGAACCAGCAGCAGCAACCACAGCGTGGAAACCGGGGATGTTTCCAGTGTGGGGCAGAAGGACACTACAAACGCGATTGTCCTCAGTTGAACCAGAACCAGAACCACAACAATAACCAGGGCAACGGGAACAACGACAACAACGGGGGAAACAACAATAACAATGGCAACGAGGCAAGAGGTCGAGTTTTCATGTTAGGAGGAGGAGACGCAATGAACGCTAATTGAACTTATGACTTCTTTTTGGGTTTTTCATTATTATGTTTCCGCTATTCGAACAAAGTTTGGTTTGAACATCAAATGTTTTGGGTTTTATGAATTATTTCAACTACTATATTTTATGATTGATGTGATAAATGGTTTGATATTATTGAACACACCCGCCGTATTTATGGACATTACGAACAGAGTGTGCAAACCCTACCTAGACAAAATGTTCTTGACTCCATCAACGACATTCTGATCTACTCCAAGAGTCAGGAGGAGCACGAGCAGCATCTTCGTCTTATTTTGGAACTCCTTCGGAAGGAACAGTTGTACGCCAAGCTTTCTAAATGCGACTTCTGGCTTCGTAAAGTCCACTTCTTAGGCCACGTAGTGAACAAGGATGGGATACATGTCGATCCATCCAAGGTAGATTCGATCAGAAACTGGCCTGCACCGCGTACACCGACAGAAATACGTCAATTCTTGGGTCTGGCAGGTTACTACAGACGGTTTATTAGAGACTTTTCAAAGATCACGCAACCACTTACGCTACTGACACAGAATGGTGTTACCTATCGCTGGGGAGAGCCCCAGGAGACTGCTTTTCAGCACCTAAAGGAATGACTTTGCAGTGCACCTAT
The DNA here is from genome assembly GCF_002127325.2 of Helianthus annuus. Taxonomy (NCBI): domain Eukaryota; kingdom Viridiplantae; phylum Streptophyta; class Magnoliopsida; order Asterales; family Asteraceae; genus Helianthus; species Helianthus annuus. Next base: position 70,732,365 of record NC_035442.2, on the reverse strand, counting down.
CCTCTCATTGCCAGAGGGCACAGACGACTTCGTGGTTTATTGTGATGCATCCATTCGGGGACTGGGATGTGTGTTAATGCAGCGCGACAAGGTTATCGCTTACGCCTCTCGTCAACTCAAGGTTCACGAGCGCAACTACACGACGCACGATTTAGAGCTGGGAGCTGTTGTTTTCGCGCTTAAGATATGGCGACACTACCTGTACGATACCAGGTGCACGATTTACACCGATCACAGGAGTCTCGAGCATATCCTTAAGCAGAAGGGTTTGAATATGCGTCAACGACGATGGGTCGAGTTACTTAACGATTACGAATGCGCTATCAAGTATCATCCAGGCAAAGCCAATGTTGTGGCGGATGCCCTTAGTCGAAAGGACACTTTACCACGGCGCGTGCGAGCGCTACAGCTTACGATTCAGTCTAGCCTTCCTGCTCAGATACGAGCTGCTCAGACAGAAGCCCTGAAGCCCGAAAACGTCAAGGCTGAAGCCTTACGCGGCTCACGACAACAAATGGAACAAAAGGCGGACGGCGCCTACTATGTCACGGGCTGGATTTGGGTCCCTCTCTATGGCGGTTTACGCGAACTCGTAATGGACGAAGCACACAAGTCTCGCTACTCGGTACATCCAGGGTCGGATAAAATGTACCACGACATCAGCACTACATATTGGTGGCCTAGTATGAAGGCCCACATTGCTACGTACGTTGGAAAATGCTTGACCTGTGCGAGAGTCAAGGTCGAATATCAGAAACCAGCTGGCCTACTTCAACAGCCTATGATACCACAGTGGAAATGGGAAGAAATTTCCATGGACTTTGTTACAGGCCTACCGAGATCTCAGCGTGGGAATGACACAATATGGGTGATCGTGGATCGACTCACCAAGTCTGCACACTTCCTGGCTATTAAGGAAACGGATACGTTCTCCACTCTCGCAGATATCTACCTCAAGGAAGTTGTTTCGAGGCACGGGGTGCCCATTTCTATTATTTCGGATCGGGATGCACGATTCACGTCAGAACTACGACATGCGATGCACAAAGCGTTTGGCTCACGTTTAGACATGAGCACAGCATATCACCCTCAGACGGATGGGCAGTCTGAGCGAACTATTCAAGACATGCTTCGAGCGTGTGTTATTGATTTCGGCAACGGCTGGGAAAAGCACCTCCCTTTAGTGGAGTTTTCGTACAATAACAGTTATCACACCAGCATTCAAGCCGCTCCATTCGAGGCATTCTACGGACGTAAATGCCGGTCACCTCTCTGTTGGGCAGAGGTGGGGGATAGTCGAATTACGGGTCCAGAGATTGTAGTGGACGCTATAGAAAAGATTGCACAGATACGACAACGCATGACGGCAGCACGCGACCGTCAGAAAGCCTACGCGGGCAAGCGTAGCAAGCCTTGGAATTTCAGGTCGGGGACCGGGTTTTATTGAAAGTCTCACCCTGGAAGGGTGTGGTTCGATTTAGTAAACGAGGCAAACTCAATCCACGGTATGTTGGACCATTTGAAATCACTGAAGGAATAGGCCCAGTAGCCTACAGACTGAACCTACCAACTGAACTCGGTGCAGTTCACTATGTATTTCACGTGTCGAATCTGAAGAAGTGTCTGTCAGATAAGACCCTCATAGTTCCTTTAAGGAACTGACTATCGACGAGCGGTTGCAGTTCGTCGAGGAACCAGTTGAAATCACGGACCGGGATGCTAAGGTCCTCAAACACGAGAGAATCCCTCTTGTTCGAGTTCGTTGGAACTCCCGACGTGGCCCAGAGTACACCTGGGAACGCGAAGATCAAATGACAGAAAAGTATCCCCAGTTATTCGAAAACCATGCAACCACTACTGAGGCTGAAGCTACGACTACTGAATTTCGGGACGAAATTCCAAATCAACGGGGGGATGATGTGACACCCCAGGGAAAAACCAGTGAATAATACAGCTTACCTAGCTTCCTCAGTGAGTGCGTACCAAATTTCGGGACGAAATTTCTTTCAAGTTGGGGATAATGTGACAACTCGAGTTTCTGACTTTCACTTTCGCATTTAATGCGCATTGACTTTGACTGTCTAGCTGTTTGAATTATGGATTTGTAATTGTACTCGTTGTGTTTTAATGAGACATATCGTCATTGTGCCTATATGTGATTACTTGCTATAATAGAAAATAATATTGGAATTATTATTAGAATTATTATTAAACACTTAGTCTAGATCGAAACATAGTTCGAAGGATTCGAAGGACTCGAAGGACCACGAAACATATCCTTCGACATCATTCGGCCCGAAGAATCACGAAACATATCCTTCGATATGTTTCGGCCCAGTCTTTCCAATGGGCTTGGCCCATTACTGTGATACGTATATATGGGAATGCATGAAATCAGTAGTTATTTTTTTTCTAAAAACCCTAGAGCATCTTTACTTGTGACGGCAACCACAAACTTACGGAGACTTCTTGCTGATCAATTCCCTGTTTTCAATATCGGTTAGTGTTTAATGTATATGCTTTCATGATTTATCGATCGCCTTACAATATGTTGTTGATCGGACTTGTATGCTAATCGATTATGTATGTTAATGGGATATGAATGTTATAATTGCCTAATCGTTTTGCAATATGTGTTTTTAAGATCGGTTAGTATGGATGTTTTGAAAGATACTAGGGTTGTATGTTAATCGGTTGTGCATGATTGGTAGGATTTGGATGTTCATCGGATTTGTATGCAAATTGGATCTGTTGTGATTAGGGTTAATGATAAGGCTTGTGGATTGGTTGTGATGTATACACTACGGATTGTTATGGTTCACTGTTCTTGAAAACGGAATCGTATAGGATAAAGTGTTATGCTTGTTAATCAAATTAGGGTTCTTGAGTGAAACCTTGTGAGTTTGCTTGTTTGATCTTGTTGACAATAACTGATTAGTGAAATTGTGTTAATGGATAAAACGTAACTGCCATGACCGAAAGACATCAATGGCTCGAACCATGGTAGTTTGACCGAACCATAATCTGATCGAACCATAGTTGACCGAAGGATACTGGTTGACCGACAGATAGTTGGACCGAAGGATAGTTTGGACCGAAAGATGTCATGGTCCGAAACATGACATTCGGTCCGAAGGATCATTGTGACACTTGTTTTCGAAAGATGATAGTATGAGTCGAAGGATACTAGGGTTTTGAATAATGTTTGAACAGTGGAACATATGTTGATTTAATTGACATGCCATGCTTAGTGATGAACGTGCAATACTACGTGCCGTGCTGATATGCAAACTGACTGCTATGTGAACAATTAATTGCATGCGTATCATTTTGAACATGAACTGATTTGTTATACGTGCATACACTAGGACGTGATTAATTACTTGTGAGTGCATAACTTAGCATACCGAGCAAACCAAGGTGAGTTCACACTCTTACCAAGGCATGGGGTTCCCGGGGTGTTGGGAATGGGATTGGAAGGTTGATTAGATACCCTATTGACACTATGACTAGACTACCACATCACTATCCTCGGTTGTGAAGGATACCTATAGCTACGAGTAGTCTAGTGGTTAGGAAACGTGGAACACCACCACAGGAAACGTGGAACACCACCACAGGAAACGTGGAACACCACCACAGGAAAACGTGGAACACCACCACAGGAAAACGTGGAACACCACCACAGGAAAACGTGGAACACCACCACAGGAAAACGTGGAACACCACCACAGGAAAACGTGGAACACCACCACAGTAAAATATACAAACGGCCCAGTAGAGCCACCTATTACAAATGAACTTACTATTACGCATTTCCTTTATGTGAACTCGCTCAACTAGTTTGTTGACCATTCTGTTACATGCCTTGCAGATCGCTAGGTACTTGGAGCTTGCACTGGAGAAGCGGGTCGTTGTGGACAAGGATCGTGGCTCTTCCGCTTTACTATTGTGATACTTAAAACTATTGATACTGGTTTATTTACTATGCTTCCGCAACACTTTTGAAACGATTTAATGTTTGAGCACCTTTTGTATTGAATGGGTGGTTTTTCATTTACTTTATTTAATATTAAATGCAAGTTCAATATGATTGGTGGCTTGATCCTGGTCAGTCACGCTCCCAAGCGGGGATACTCCGCAGGTGGATTTTTGGGGGTGTGACATACACCCCGACCACGTAAAACAACAAAACGTGGCGGAAACGTCGGGGAGTGTTGTAACAGAATCATTGTTTCACAAACATGGATTAAACAAATTTCGTTTTATTGAATTAAATGAGTTACACTGTCTTAACAATAAAGGAACATAACAAAAATTAACTAGTCTTGCATCTTTTAATGTCATTAAGGCCTCGTCCAATCCTATGTGAGCATGCATCAATATCATCCTCAAATATCATCAACTATCGTACCTGAAACACATGTGAAAATATGTCAGCATAAAAATGCCGGCGAGTACATAGGTTTTATGAAAAATAGGATTCATGACTTAGGTTTAAGAAAATGTTTAACCAAAAACTTGTCATGAATCCAGTTTAAGTGTTTGCTTTTATAAAACGTTTGAAAATCGATGATAGATATGTATAGTTAAAAGAATGATGTAAGGTTAAATGAATAACCAAGTAAAAATGAGTTTGTATAAAACAAACTATTTTGTAAAACAATGTCTTGTGAAAAATATGTTATTTGTGTAAAAATGTATAAATCCAAAGGAATGATTTAAATAACGCTACGCCATGTAATATAATACAAGCACTTATATATAGGAAGTACCAGCGGCGTATCCACCATGCTTGTATCACATTACACACGTCTCGTTACTCAAATCACTTACCCACATAAACCACCAATGTAAATTGCCCATGTCTAAACCGTTGTCAAATGTCAATCAAGTAATATGTAAACAAAATGTCATGTATGGCAAGTGAAATATGTAATCACCAAACCATAGGTAAGAATGCACAAACAATTTACTAAGTATGCGACGGATGGTCATACATAGCATGATACAAAGCATAAAATGTCTTGTAAAACGATGTACTAAATATGCACACAATGGGCATACATAGCATGTGATGTAAAATGTACTAAGTATGATGAACATACATAGCATGAAATGTCTTGTAAAATGATGTACTAAGTATGCTAAGTAAACATACATAGCAAAAACACAATGAAATCATGTACTAATAGTGTACTAATGAACATAGCAAGTATATGATATAAAAGCATGAAATCATGAAAGTAACAAGTAGGCACATGTGTTTCACCCCAAAATGTTTGGAAAAAAGTAAAAGAGGGGTCTATGTACTCACTTGAGGGTGCTTAGAAGTCTTAGGATAACCACCAAGCAAAGCTAGAAGATCACGGAATCAAACGGCACCTATATAGGTATCTACATTAATAAACGGACCTATCGGAGGATTGGGTAGTACAAGGGTTCGTAAACCAAATAAGTATGGGAACTTATGTAATATGGTTTAACAAAGCCTACGCACTAAAACGAAACCTATCCTAAGTGCTTTTGACCCATTACGACCCGTTTAGGTAGCTTACGCCACTTTAACGCGTCGTTTGCGTAAAACGCGTTTGGAATGCCTAACTAGTCCTATGACAAGCAAGATGTGCCTTAACATGTTTAATATTGTTGTTAAATCAGTTTAGATGTCAAAAATTTCGTTACATAGACTTAAAATGAATTTATGCGTAAAAAGGGCATTTTGGTAATTTACCTAAGGCATATAAACTACCTATCATATAACTAACTAAACGTCGTGACCATAAGGTATAACCTCGGAAGGTTATTCCCTATACAACTATGGTCACCTAATGTGTTTGGTCGGATCCTAAAGATCGACCAATGGGTCGGGTTCGTAAGCATAAGCGATTGATTAGATCGCTTACCTTTACGACCCTAAACAAGCACAAATCTAAAAGCGACGAGCTAAACATGCTAGAACATGTTTAGTAAAGTTAGAAAACAGGTTTGGTATTAAAACAAACGGTTTTAATACCCTAGAGTAGTTTGGTTACAAAATACGCGAGAAAACGCATTTTGGCCGAAACTACGACTCGTCACTGAGCCTAGATAACGTGGTAATCAGTAGGTATAGTTACTAGGGACTATGACCATCGTGATTACGCTCATGTTATGAAGTTCAAATGAACTTCGCATTGACCATAAACTGGTTAATGCAGAAAGTCAAACGCAGTTTGACTTTAACGCTAAAACGAATGAAAAACGCGAAAGAATACTTACAGAAGGTCCCCGCAAGATTCGAACCCGATTCACTCTCAGGTAGGAAGCATATACTTCCACTTAGAGAGTGTAGAATCAGATTCAAATGTGAGGAAGAATGAAATGGGTGAGAGGTATTTATAGATTTCTTTGAACCGTTAAGATCGTTCGTCAAAAAACGTGATTTGATATAGACCTTACATGTGGGCACATGGTTTTCAAAAACCATGGGAGTCCCTAATGTGGACAATGTTCATTGAATACCATCCCATGGTTTTGCAAAACCATGGGTGAAAACCATTAACACTTCAAAATGGACTAGGTTCATTGAATCTGCCAGAAATTTCAAAAATGGTCCCTACACTTGTAAAACTTGATTTTTTTTGGCACGTTTAAACCCCTTTAACCTCATTTCAAGGCTCTAAAATGATATTAAAGTATAGGGAACTTAAAATATGCTCAAAGACATCACGGATGTCGGTTCGTTTGGTCGTACGGTTGCGTTATTCGCTTAATTACGACGGGAGTCGTAACGAACGCAAAAACGATCCAAATTAAGCGACGAATGGAACATACCAAACACTAAAATAAAAGATTTTAATGCTTACATAAATTTTTGGAGGTCCGGAAGTATTCAGAACGTAAAATATGCGCGGAAATGGAAACTTATGCACTTTTTGACGCTTTTAGTCCCTGAATGAGCATAAAGTTTATTTTAGCATACCGAACCCTTCAAAGCCTATTTCTAAGCTATGTAAAGGATATTTAAGGTATGTTAAGCCTATGTCACTATTCTGGAGTGTTTGTTGCATTAAACTGGTTATATTTACGAATCAGATCGTGTATAACCTTCCAGAAAGCGATTTAAAGCCCGAAATCGAACAAGAATTAATATGTGCAAACGATACACATATTTACACAAAATCCCAAGTATGAAATACAATATTTCATTGATTTGGTATTTGTTTGATGGTCGTGGTGACACAGGTGTCACAACTAGGGAGTTCAGTCTTAGAGACTTGGGAGGTTTAGTCTGAGAGACGGGATGTGTTAGTCTTAGAGATTGGGGAGGTTTAGTCTGAGAGACGGGATGTGTTAGTCTGAGAGACTGGGTGGTTTAGTCTGAGAGACTGGGAGATTTGTCTGAGAAACTAGGAAAAATAATGTGAATACATGACTACGTGATAAATTACTCTTATTTGCAAACGCTAATTTCTAATGATTATTATGGATATACGTGCTATGACTATTATGTACCGGCACACACGTCACCTTCCTCAGGGAACAATTGTCAGATAATGATGACCCTACGGCCACCGCCACCGATGATGAGACTATACCTGCGCCGGAGGTATCTACGAAAGACACTGAGAGTGACCCTGACATGCTGACCAAGGACGAGGACAATTTCCAACCGTCCGTGCTGCCAGACTTTGGTGATGAATTGCCCTGGCTGATGGTTTCCTTGACGAGAGTCTTCCTGTCATTCTTGATTCGGTCCACGACCACCTTACTATTTGGACACTTCGGTGGAAAGCATCTCCTAACTCCAATCTTCGACAATGCGCCTCCTATGCACATTCCTTCCGAAGGTTGGCTACTCAACGAATAATTGATGATGACATTGGCATGTTATTGATGGTCCTTATCATAACACCTATGACGATGGAAAGTTTGACGAGCACGTTGTTACAAATTTCACTTTTTAAGAACCCTGTTAACAAGCTATCCTCTGAGTCTAGCATACATTCGATCTCAGACTCCTTTAACTCTGTAACATCTGCAGCCTTACGGACATCCATATTACAGCTTTCTACTACTTACACAGATGACGACGCCGTTACAAACTGCTGCAAATATCACCTGCTCGAGGCACCACACCATTACGCGACCCAGAACCTGCTACTGAGACAGCCTTGTTTCTTTTGGGGTCAGCCTGATGTTGTACCTGCTGATCCTGCACCCTTACTTAATCATGACCATGTTTCTTCTGACTTACCAGACAATGCATCCCTTATACCCGACCCAGTACCTGCTCCTAATGATCTTCCTATCAGTTGAGACGTTTGTACCTGCACCTCCACCCGCTGATGTTGCTCTTATGAAGACCGACGTCCATTGCGCCTACGTTCCTATCGATTTCTTTCAAATCATACCCGCACCTCGGGAAGGTACTCCAGGTCAGCACCTGCGTAACGATTCCTCTTGCTACAGTAGCATTTTCTACAACCTCACAGGCCGCACCATCTTATACATTCACTTCTACATCGCTGGACGAACCGTTTCGATGGTTCCTATCATACACCATACTAATTTTAGACCCTTACCATCCCTCACATTATGGAGGCTACACACGGAATGGGTACTCCTGTAACATCAGTTACAGTTTGAGGATATAAGTCGTAGAGTTTTGGAGCTTGAGCTGACAACGCGTCCTCCACCCTGCCTATTGCCAATATACTTTCATCAAGATTCCTTTTGCGCTCTCACTTGCTGCTATTACACCTTTCCCAGGTTTTGATGCTCGTTCCTTTACTGCCAAGCAGCAGACCAGTTACTTACTTCGACGTACATACAAGCTCTAGGAGGAATTCAAGCAGGTTAACAGTTTACTTTTCTTTCCTTCTCCACCTCAGTCACCAGTATAGTTCGTTTCTAGACATTAATGATAAGCCGAGATTGTAGAGACTTTTGAAGACCACATCTGACTACGTAATTTCGATACACTAATATATTTAATGGACAAGGGAAGGGTGACTCTGTGTCCCTGTTGATGTGATACATTTTGGAAGACAACACAATTGTGGCCAGAGAATAATGAGAAGCCAATCATCATTAAGCATGCGATAATACTTTGTGACCGATGACCAACGAAAGCTCAGTTGCTATGCCTTCGTTAAGCGTGTTATTGACCTATATGTGTGTGCTATCATTATAATGCTACGTGCTTATTTGCTATGCTCTCATTAAACATAATTACCAAATTGCTTGGTTATACTATGATTATATTATTGCTTGATTGGTTGGTAACCTCTTATGTGTATGTGCATATGATCTCTAAACAACTATATGCACTCCCGAATAAGACCTGACCTAACTAATCTTCTTCTCAGAAGGTGTCGATACGAGGGAACGTCAATACCAACAACCCTCTGCCGACAACAGCAGAGTCAGAACTACAAGATCGCATCTCACGAGCCATCGCACAACTCGAGGCCCTTCGCTCCGAACACGGCGAAGGTACCTCAGGAAATAACCCACCCAGCGGCTGCACCTACGAGCAGTTCTTGAACCACAAACCTGGAGGATTCGATGGCACTAGGCGTGCCTTAGCATTCATGCGCTGGGTTGAGAAGACAGATTCTGTCTTACGGTTGAGCAAATGTGCCCCAGAACATCAGGTCACGTACGTAGCTAGGCTATTAATAGATGGGGCTCTTTCATGGTGGAACTTTCAGGTTCAGGCAATGGACGAGACTACTGCGTTTGCTTTGACGTGGGACGAACTGAAGGAACTATTGCGCAAGAGATATTGCTCTAGGGCGGAAGTCCAGAAGTTGGAAACTGAATTGTGGAACCTGAAAATGGAAGGTCAAAAGATAGCCGAATATGTGCAGAGATTTGGTGAATTATCACAAGTTGCATCACGTTTGGTGGAACCAGAATCTAGGAAGATCGAACGTTTCATCGGGGGATTGACACCTCAGATTCTAAGCCTGGTAACAACATTTAAACCCTCAACAATCACCGAGGCTATCAGCATAAGCGTGGCACTCACTAAAGAAGCAGTTTGTGACAACCCTCACCAAACCAGGTATCCGTACGAATTAATTACTATTTAATTACTGCTTAAATATTGTGCTTACTTACAGTTGTGAATAAACTGCTACTTGAATTCTGATAAATACACATACTTGCATCATACTTTATTAACTGTCACTCCATTATTTACATACAGAACTTTAGTGACAAACATGACGCACAAAAGCACAGTAGCACAATAAACGGATAACCCAGTAAACGTGCTGACGTAGCCAGCACCAGGTAGGCACTGCCTCTAAGGCCTGTATGAGCCGGGAATAGTTTACTACACTAGTAGAGAGTGTAGGGAAATGAGGATTGTAGAACTGTGTCACTAGGTGATAGTTATAGTGACCGGATGTGCCAAAATTATGATTTAAACACAAATTCTGCACTTTAATATAAAAATTCAGCATTTTAGCTAACTAGTAAAGTGCAAAAACGCGGAAAAATAATACTAGACACTTTCCAAAGTGTCGGGAACTCTTTGTGTCACTAAAAATAGTAATAACGACACTTAAAGCTTTGTTAAGCACTTTAACGGGTTGGGTAACCGAACAACCGGACTTTACCCGGAACATAAAAATATTGTCATTGACATTGTTTCTTTTTTTTTTTCTGAGCTAGTTAGGGTCCCCGAATACCTTAGCACCCGTTATACTTGATAACACACTAATAATCTAATTATTTTCCTAACTAAACTAAATATAACTTAACTTATTAGTTGAAATCCAACTATAACCCTACCCCCCCCCCCCTAGATTGACGGTTTGTAAGGGTAGTACACACCCATGATTTGTTTGATTATTTTAATTCACATGTTTAGTATCTAGCCTACAAAATATCTAATGGATAAATATGATGGTTAGTCTATAAATAAACCCACTAGATCATATGTTCATAACATTCACAATCCACTTAAACAATTCACTCCTCTCCCTCCCTCACTTGTAGTCTCGGCCGAGAGCACTCACATCCCTCCACCCACTTTCAAATTTTTATCTAGCCATTTTTCATACAAACATTAAAGCAAGGGATCACATAAGGAAGCTCGGTGCACTCGGGAACACAAGGACCTCACTACGTTGCTATTAACCAACCGTTTTTCAACTAGTTTCTTCCCTAGCCTCGAGCTAGTAGTAAGTGACTCTAAACGCCTTTTTGATCTATTCTAAAGTGGTTAATAATAATTTTGTCGGTTGAAAATTATGAACACTAAAGATCACCAACTAAAAGTCTACTAAAATAATAAACATGGTGGTTAATGAATGAATGTTAGTGTAAAACTTTAAAAACTAGTTTTGTTATGATTATTTAGTGTTGTTTTATGCTAGTAGTAGTTCGGATCGTCGTCTAACCCGGCTAAGTCATGTTCATGGAACATGACCTAGTGTATGTTTAAGTGTGGAAGTGGTTAGATGAAGAACACTACAACTTATAACCATGAACTTGTGTAAAAGTGATTCTTTTTATAAAATGGAGTTCTAAACTAGTAGATCTAAAGATCTACAAGTGGTATTTTCAAAGAACCGAGTGTAAGATGAAATCATATTTTTAGAAGCCGGATCTTTCATAAACTAAAGATGTTTTTATGAACACATAAGCGTGTAGGCACTTGTGTAACAAAAAATTTTAATAAAGAATTATTTTTGAAATTTTGACTAGAAGATGTACAAATGCATTTTCTGTAAAAATAAGATTTTCGAGAAACCGATTTCATTTATAAAAGTAGAAAGATCTATTAAAAATAATGGGAAGTTACTACACACTTTTACACAACCCACAAGTTCATGCGTTTGTGATATTTTTGAACTAGTATGATGTTGGAATATTGTTTGTTGATGTTGGGAACATTGTTGAATTGAATTTTTAAAAGAAAATGATACACTAGAAAGCGTGGCCACCTCCAGTTACAGAGGAAATCTGACGAATTTTTTCCAAAAATCTAACACTTGTAAATATTTTTATCACAAGTATTATGAATATATTTTTAACTTGTTTTCCCAAATAAATTTCGCCACGATTTTTATTATAAAACTTTCAAATGTCGGAGGTGGGATTTTGATGTGTGTAAAATACAACATATAAATCACATCAATTAAGGCATAAAACTAACCCTTTTTAAGTACTAATGTTGGAAAAAGAGTGTTTTTGTATTCCTTTTGTATTTTCAGGATGAAATGAGCTCAAAATCACAAAAGAAGCAAAAAGACAACTAATTCTAGCATAAATACAAGAAAAGGAATAAAAGTAGACTGCCCGGATCCTCAACGGCACCTCCCAAGGCAAAGAAGAGAAAACAGAAGACTGAACACGCCCCGTGTCCAGCGAACACGGGGCCGTGCCCAAGAAGCAGCAGAAAAGACAAACCAGTAGAAGCTTCCATTGCCCACCACGGGGCCGTGTCCAGCGGGCACGGGGGCGTGGTGAAAGAACAGCAGGCGCATTAATTGTAATTGCGAATTACAATTAATGAAGAGAGAGAATGTCAGATGGGCACGGGGCCGTGTCCAGCGGACACGGGGCCGTGCCCAGCCTTCTGTTCAGCCTATAAATAGGGGTGCTTGGTTTCATTCCATCTCATCCCTTGGCACACCACCTCTCTCACACTTCATCCACCACCCACCACCACCATAACACCATCATCCACCACCATCATCCATTGTCCATCGTAGAGTGTGTGAGTCGTCTCGGGATCCAAGATTGATCGTAAGAGTTCTTGACAATCAAGGCCATGTTTGCCTAAGTCTCTTACATCACTTGGTGAAGACAAGTGTTTAGTATAATACTTTTTATTTTTAATCTTTTGCACTTTTTATTTGGTTTTGTATTAATGACTTTAATAACTAGTTACTTATGTTGAAGGTGATCTTTCCTTATCGTTTGTCCGTGGTGTCTTGGCATTATTTTACTGTCTATATAAAATAAAAGATTTTCACCATTCATATCTCCACAGTCTATATGGAGGTATGTTGGCTACCTGGTCGGGGGTTAAGGGAACGTTTTGGTAAGGGTCTTGCCCTTGTTCAGCGTTTAGAGGTCCTGCTTGGGACCTGGGTCAAATTTAGTAGGATCTCCTTCAATGCCCATAGGTATTGGATGGCGGGGATCCAAACTCTTTGACCCCCTCATAAGTTAACTACTATTAATACTATAACCCGGCTATTTAGGACTGTATCCCTGCTGACTCAGACTACTTAGCCGAGGGTAACGTCACCGCCAAAAGCAGGGCCTACCACAATTTGCATTAATAACTTAATTCATTATCTTTCAATAATCCGACCCTTTAGGATTGTATCCTTGCTGACTCAAACTACTGGGTTGAGGGTAACGTCGCCTTCAAAAGAGGGGCCTACTACAATAACTAAGGTAATCTCTTAAACAAGTGCAAAAGTACGAAAATAATCAAAGGTTATACTAACACACGTGTCGGATCCAAGTGATTCATCTTGTCTATCTGTATTTTATTTTATTTTATTTTTCAGCATTTAGTTAGTTTTTATTTTTCTTAGTTTAAAACATTTTTCTCACTTTTTGATTTGATTAGACGTTGAGGATAAACCGGTATTAAAAGCTCTTGTGTCCTTGGACGACCTCGGTATCTTACCAACACTATACTACGTCCACGATGGTTGCACTTGCCCATATGTGTGTTTAGTGTTAGTGAATATCGTGTTTTATAAATTTAAAACTTGGTTAAAATTGTAAAAAGGGGCTTAAATATACATCTAAAATTATATACACACTGACACGCATCAAGTTTTTTTGGCGCCGTTGCCGGGGACACAAGGATTTTAAGAAAGCTTAAAATCGACGGCCTAATCAGTTTTTCAAAACCTTTTCAAAACGCGCGCACATTTTTCTGCATTTTAGTTTAGTTTGCATTTACAGTAGCCTGAACACGGGGCCGTGCTCGCTGAACACGCCCCCGTGCTGCATATTTTTAGTTAGATACCCAGATACAGAGTCTGAACACGGGGCCGTGCTCACTGAACATGCCCCCGTGCTCAACGTGACCAGTAACTTTAATTAAAACGCCCAGACACAGTCCCTGAACACGGGGCCGTGTTCACCCAACACGGGGCCTGTCCAGCTTCTGTTTCCGTCTTATTTTTGTTTTCTGGTCCCGAGACTCAGTTGTGGTCTGTCGAGTGATTCATATGGATCAATACTCAAGAGGCTACAACTACACCTATGATGAGGATGATTATAGGGGTAATTATTGCACTAATTGTCGTAACGCACGCTCGGTTCAATATAATAACTCATATCAACCATCCAATTCATACGACTACTATGAGGAGCCCAGGTACGAGCCATCAACTTCATACACATCCTATGAAGACCAAAGGTATGAACCTCCTCCCTCATACTCATATTTTGAGGAACCAAGGTATGAGCCTTCATACTCATACTTTGAAGACTCAAGATATGAGCCACCACCTTCATATTCTTATTATGATGAACCATGGCATGAACAACCCACCTCATATGAGTACTATGAAGAACAAAGTTTCGACCCTTATCCATCATATACTTACAATGAAGAACAATGGTGTGAACCATCTACTTCATATGAGTATTATGAGGAACTAAGGATCGAACAACCGGATTCAAGCTTTGAGGATCCAAATTCTTTTTCTCTCACCGAAGTGACCAATAGGATATTAGAACACATTAAAACTATCGAACGTTACATGAAAGAATCTCGCGCAAGGGAAGAGGAGTCCCGCGCAAGGAAGAATTAAATTGTAATAATAACGTAGAGATAGTTGAAAATGTAAAAATGGAAGAACAAGAAAGTGAAAAACCGACACATGAGTTAAACAATGAAAAAGGTGAGTCCAATAACGTTAAATTACAAGAAGAATCTAATTTTGAAGAAATTATTCTCTTGTCACCTACTTTCGAAAATCATTGTTTAGTAACCCCTCATGCCAAGTTTTTAAAAGAGTTAAACACTAGTGCTAAAATCAAAGAATTAGTAAGTGTTAAGTTAACTAATGATCAAACTTCGCTAATAAAAGAAGACCCTTTTGAAATTAACATTACACCGGTTCCATGTTTTTTTCAAAATTCATTTATTAGCAATATCACCACTGATAAAGATCTTTGTGTTAACATGATGCCTAACTACATTTTTGAAAAATTAAGTATTAGTGATTTTACTCCACTTCAAATTCCCATTTTTCTATCCGATCGAAAAGTGATAAAATCAATCGGTGTAGTTGAAGATGTTTTGGTTCAAACAAATCAATTGATAATCCCAACCGACTTTGTCATCCTCGATGACGCTCCACTAGTCTTGGGAAAACCTTTTGTACAAACTCATAAAGCTTTGAAAAACTGGAAATTCAACAATCTACCTCTTCAGTTAGGGGCATTCAAAAGGAGCATAGACCTTGAGCGTTCAATGAAATATCCTTTTGGCAATAATGACCCCCTAATTGAAGATGAAGCTGAACCACCCGATACAACTAACGAAGAAGACCACTTTGTCGAAGAAGAGATAGCCATAGAACAAACCTTTAAGGTTCTTAATCTAGATGAGCCACAAAATAAGGTGTCTTCTAAAGACCCACCCATTGAGCTCAAAGAACTTCCTAAAGGTTTGGAATATGCTTTTCTAGGCAAAGATGGTAGTTTACCTGTAATTATTTCATCAAAATTAAGTAACGTAGAAAAAGAGAAATTAATTAGCCTACTTAAAAAACACAAAAACGCGATCGCTTGGAAGCTTGTAGATATTAAAGGAATACGCCCTTCCATGTGCACGCACAAAATTTTAATGAATGATGATTACAAAACGGTAATTCAACCACAACGAAGAGTGAACCCCAATGTTCAAGAAGTGGTTAAGAATGAAGTCATCAAACTACTCGACGCCGGACTAATCTACCCTATCTCCGATAGCCCGTGGGTAAGTCCCGTTCAAGTAGTCCCAAAAAAGGAGGTATGACGGTAATAACTAATGAGAAAAATGAATTGATACCAACAAGAACCGTCACAGGATGGAGAGTTTGTATAGATTATAGGCGATTAAATGAGGCAACAAGGAAAGACCACTTTCCTTTACCCTTCATTGATCAAATGTTAGAAAGATTGTCCGGTCATAAATTTTATTGTTTCTTAGATGGTTTTTCAGGTTACTTTCAAATACCGATAGCACCAGAAGACCAAGAGAAAACAACTTTCACATGTCCCTACGGAACCTTCGCATATCGACGCATGCCATTCGGTCTATGTAATGCGCCTGCAACATTCCAACGTTGTATGGTGGCCATTTTCCATGATATGATAGAAAAGACAATGGAAGTCTTCATGGACGACTTTTCCATCTTTGGAGACTCATATGACCAATGCCTCGATAATCTTGAACGAATGCTATCCCGATGTGAGGAAACTAACCTCGCCCTTAACTGGGAAAAATGCCATTTCATGGTAACAGAGGGAATAGTACTCGGTCACAAAATCTCAAGCGAAGGAATGGAAGTTGATCGAGCAAAAATAGAAACTATTTCTCGATTACCTCCTCCATCCTCCGTAAGAGCAATCAGAAGTTTCCTAGGACATGCCGGATTTTATAGAAGGTTTATCAAGGACTTTTCAAAAATTTCAAGGCCTCTAACAAAATTACTTGAAAAAGATGCACCCTTCATCTTTGACAAGGAATGCAATCAAGCATTTCTAACCCTTAAGGAAATGCTAGTCAATGCACCTATCATGATAGCGCCAGATTGGAAATTTCCTTTCGAAATCATGTGTGATGCAAGTGACTTTGCTGTTGGAGCAGTCTTGGGACAAAGAAAAGAAAAGCATTTCCACCCAATTTATTATGCTAGTAAAACTCTTAATGATGCACAAGAAAATTATACAACTACAGAAAAAGAATTACTAGCAGTGGTATTTGCTTTTGATAAATTTCATTCTTATCTTGTTCTTTCTAAAACAGTAGTCTATACAGACCATGCAGCCATCAGGTACCTCTTCAAGAAACAAGACGCAAAACCCCGTTTGATCAGATGGATTCTACTCCTCCAAGAATTCGACATCGAAATCAAGGACAAAAGAGGAGCAGAAAACACTGCTGCAGATCATCTCTCACGCTTAGAAGACCCAGCTTTGGAGACAACCAGAGACGAGCAAATCAACGAGAAATTTCCCACTGAATCCTTGGAAATGATGGAAAGTAGACAAGAGCCATGGTATGCCGACTACGCTAATTTCCTAGCTAGCGGTATAGTCACCAAAGGATGGCCACATCATCAAAGAAAGAAATTCTTTGCTGATGTAAAGCATTACTTTTGGGAAGACCCCTATCTTTTCAAAATGTGTGCCGACCAGCTCATCCGAAGGTGTGTCCATGGTAATGAAGCACGAAGAATTCTCCGTCATTGTCATGAAGGTCCATACGGAGGACATCATGGTGCCGCAAGTACCGCGCTAAAGGTATTTGATTCAGGATTTTACTGGCCAACCATTTACAAGGATGCACAAAACCTTGTAAAGACATGTGATGCCTGGCAGAGATCAGGTAATATTTCTTCCAAAAACGAAATGCCTCAAAATGGCATTCTCGTCTGTGAAATCTTTGACGTGTGGGGACTCGATTTCATGGGACCTTTCCCACCTTCAAAGGGAAATAAATATATACTTGTGGCAGTCGATTACTTGTCTAAATGGGCGGAGGCCGAGGCTCTTCCAACAAATGATGGAAGGGTAGTGGTAAAATTTTTGAAAAAACTGTTTTCTCGTTTCGGGACACCAAAGGCTTTAATAAGTGATAGAGGTACCCATTTTTGCAATCATCAACTCGAAAAAATATTAACAAGATATGGGGTCTATCACCGGGTCTCAACAGCATATCACCCTCAAACAAATGGGCAAGCCGAAGTGACTAATCGAGGTTTAAAACGAATACTTGAAAAAACCGTAGGAATAAATAAAAATGAATGGGACGACAAATTAGACGACGCTTTATGGGCTTTTCGAACTGCTTATAAAACCACTATAGGCACAACCCCATATAAACTTGTCTATGGAAAAAGTTGTCACTTGCCAGTAGAAATAGCTCACAAAGCCTACTGGGCAATAAAAAACGTAAACTTAGATTTAGAAAATGCCGGTAAAAATCGATTTTGTCAAATAAATGAATTAGACGAGCTAAGGAATTATGCATATTCTAACTCCGAAATTTATAAAGAAAGAATGAAAAATTTACACGATAAATATATTAGATCTAATGAATTTCGGGTAGGAGATCAAGTTCTACTGTTTAATTCACGACTTCGATTATTTCCTGGTAAGCTAAAATCTAGGTGGTCAGGACCTTTTTCCGTCACCCATGTTTTTGCACACGGTGCAGTAGAAATTAAAACTCGAAATGGGATACCATTTAAAGTCAATGGCCAATGGCTAAAACTCTACCGAGGATCCATTGAGGATGAGGAAGAGGAGATCTCACTTCAAACGGTTAACGAATAAACTCATACCCGACATGTTACAGGTAAGTGTACGTTTCAAAACCGGTAAGTCTTCTAGCCATTTTTTTTGGAAATAATGGGCATGCACACGAGCACATCAAAAAAAAAAAAAATTTCAAAAACTTTGCTCGGCACGGGGCCGTGTCCGCTGGACACGGGGCCGTGTCGAGGCAACTGTCGGGATAAAACCCTCTTTTCCTATCAGTTACACCATTCCACACGCCCCGTATAGCCGAAAACGCTCTGGTTCCAGGCGATTTTCCGCAGTTTTCCGACGTCACTACCGAGTTTAACAACATCAAGATGTCAAAATTCACGAGGTTCAACGCAAGCGAACTTGACGCTAGGGCATGGTACGAGATACTACAAACAAGACCGGAGGAGTACCCTAGGCGGGCATGTACCGACTTGTTAACCATGGTGAATCAACTTGACCGATTCAACAACATCGTGAGAGGTCCACTGGCAGTTGCATTGAACACCCGGCTTAGGTCGGTGCATCAATGCACAATGGAGTTTTACAGTACTTTCATTTTCAACTCAAGGTGTGAACCGTTTGACCATGAGGCGGTCACATTCCGATGCGGAGGGACCACATTCACAACCTCCATGGCACAGTTTGGATCTATCATAGGGCTATATAGTGAAGAGGGATCGGGAAATGAAGAGAATACTGGAGGGTTACGAGACTTGGATGCAACTGAACGACAAGCCGCATGGGCTCAGATCGGTGAAGGAATCTACAACCCTAGCAGCACCAAGAGTACCAAACTAAGGGATCCGCTTTACCGCTACATTCACAGGCTCCTCACCTACTCGCTGAACCAGCGTCACGACAGTAGTGGCGTTGTGGGGTTGAAAGATTTGGTTGTCCTTCACTGCATCCACAACCAGAAGCCTCTCGATGTTCCTTATCTCCTGTTACGAAACATGCACCTAAATCGCCTTGCTCACGCTCCTACACCTATCTTCTTCGGGAGATGGGTGTACCGTCTTTTCAAGCATTTCACGAATATCCCTAGGTCCTTTGAAAGGAGTCCATGGTCGGGACGAGTTGACTACCACATTTGCCGAGCCATGAACTTACTTTATGAGGCGGAAGACGGGACGGTGAGCTTTCAAAGGACACAAGGCTATGCATGGAACCCGCAGGAGGCTCTAGTTCTTCATGCACCACCTCCCCATTATCAGTACCAACCCCAGGGCGATCCGGGTCAATCCTCCTCTCAAGGAGGCGGTTTTCCTAACTTTCAAAGTTTACATGATCTTTTGCAGGAAAACCTCATGTGCACCAGGAACACCTACAATCTCGCCAACAACACATACCACCGGGTTGGAGCTATCGAGCGCAACATTAACGATATACAAGATGATATCGGTAGCATCCGGGAGTACATGGCGAGGCATGGGGGTGGAGGTGATGGTAGCGATGAAGACATGGAGTAGGAGGCTTGAAGGAACAAGGGGCAGGTTGGTGATGAACCCACAGGTTTAAGTGCCCTTCTCTATCAAACAATTTATGGCCTGCGTGCCACTTGTTGAACAATTTACTTTCTCTAACTATTTTTTATCTTTGTTTTATTTTTACTTTATGCATGGATGACAATTAACGATGGTAATTTAGGATGGTTTATGTTTGTTTGGTTTGGTATTGAGTGATTAAACAGGTGCAATGCAAGGGTTAGAGTGCTAAACATTAGCACTTGCAGCCCCAAAATGGAGAAACCGGGAGACAGAACCTGTTTTTCATGCTCACAGACTGTCCACACGGGGACGTGTCCAGCCGACACGCCCCCGTGTTCATCTCCCAGACCTGCCGTTTGGTTACTGACCTGCAATTATTTGCTAGACACGAGGCCGTGTCCACCCAACACGCCCCCGTGTTCATCTTCTGTAAGTTTTCATTACTGGCAGTTCGCCACGGGGCCGTGTCCAATGGACACGGGGCCGTGTCCAGACTGCCAGTAACATAAATCTTTGCTTTTTAACTTACTTTTACACAATCTAATCAACCAAAAACCTTATTTTTGGACACATTGAGGACAATGTGTAATTTAAGTGTGGGGGGGATGCTAAAACCTTGAATTTTGCAAATCCTAAATACAAGCCTTACACAAAACTCTATTGGAACCGCTAAACACCCCAAATTTTTTCAAAAACTTTTTCATTTTTTTATCATTTACTTGTCTTAGTTTAAGTTGGGAATAACAAAAAGGTTATATTTTTACAAATTTACAACCGATAGCGTCGTGATAACAAAGAACCAACATAAGAAAATTACGAAACGGCATAACAAGTCTAGTTAAAAATTCGATTATATATACTTGATCACATTAAAAACCCATTCCCACAAAAGTGAGTTTTGAGCCTTTATTGAGCATAAAGATATACATATTTAGACTAAATGCTCATTTTTCGTTTCTTGTGTGAATAGCCGCTTGGTTCTCACAACTCTAGAACTTGCCACGACAATACATTCCCGGTCCTTACCAACTTAAACCCAAGTAAGTAAGTGATGGAGGCATTAGGACTAACCATATTTTTCTTTCTAAACCATTATTTTTCATTTTTTTTACCACCTACCCAAAATCCCCCTAGATAGCCCCTTTGAGCCTAAACCTTTCATTTCATTACCCCAAAACCCTTTTTACCCACCAAAAACCCTTTTTATTTTTCACCCTTTATTTTAGTAACAACCTCGGTTTTTCGTAAACTCGCCTTTTTATGTGAAAAAAAAAAACCAATGATGAAGTCAAAAACAAACAAAAGCTATATAAAAGCTTGTTTGGAGAAATACTTCAAAATAAAAAGTCACTAAAAACAAGGTATGTCACGAAAACCGACGCTTTTTACGATTTTCGCCCTTTTACTAACAACTAACCCAAACCACCCACCTTTAACCCAAGCCTAACCCTTCACCCAAAAAGTCCTCTTGATATTTACAAAGGTAAAAAGTTAAAAAGGAGGAGGATTGATTGCCTGGCAAGCCTATGGAAGGCGTAAGTTCCATGCCGCTCTCGAGTGATTCACTAAAAATTACACCTTCGGCCGAGTGTTGAGTGATCTCCCGTGAGGTATGTGAACTTGTATATAAATGGAATTTTAATAAGGCATGCTATGCCCAAATAAGTAATTTATCTTATGAAACGTTCAAAATAAATCATAACGAATAGGATTGTAAATAAATAAAAATAAAACTTACAAAGACCTTGGATTCCCGACACTCTAGGACAAGCTAAAAACTTTCTCTTCTACCTATTCCATTTGGGAGTGTAAGCCACATTTAAAGAGTTTTGCTTGAGGACAAGCAAAAGTTCAAGTGTGGGGGTATTTGATGTGTGTAAAATGCAACATATAAATCACATCAATTAAGGCATAAAACTAACCCTTTTTAAGTACTAATGTTGGAAAAAGAGTGTTTTTGTCTTCCTTTTGTATTTTCAGGATGAAATGAGCTCAAAATCACAAAAGAAGCAAAAAGACAACTAATTCTAGCATAAATACAAGAAAAGGAATAAAAGTAGACTGCCCGGATCCTCAACGGCACCTCCCAAGGCAAAGAAGAGAAAACAGAAGACTGAACACGCCCCGTGTCCAGCGAACACGGGGCCGTGCCCAAGAAGCAACAGAAAAGACAAACCAGTAGAAGCTTCCATTGCCCACCACGGGGCCGTGTCCAGCGGGCACGGGGGCGTGGTGAAAGTACAGCAGGCGCATTAATTGTAATTGCATGTCAGACGGGCACGGGGCCGTGTCCAGCGGACACGGGGCCGTGCCCAGCCTTCTGTTCAGCCTATAAATAGGGGTGCTTGGTTTCATTCCATCTCATCCCTTGGCACACCACCTCTCTCACACTTCATCCACCACCCACCACCACCATAACACCATCATCCACCACCATCATCCATTGTCCATCGTAGAGTGTGTGAGTCGTCTCGGGATCCAAGATTGATCGTAAGAGTTCTTGACAATCAAGGCCATGTTTGCCTAAGTCTCTTACATCACTTGTTTAGTATAATACTTTTTATTTTTAATCGTTTGCACTTTTTATTTGGTTTTGTATTAATGACTTTAATAACTAGTTACTTATGTTGAAGGTGATCTTTCCTTATCGTTTGTCCGTGGTGTCTTGGCATTATTTTACTGTCTATATAAAATAAAAGATTTTCACCATTCATATCTACACGGTCTATATGGAGGTATGTTGGCTACCTGGTCGGGGGTTAAGGGAACGGTTTGGTAAGGGTCTTGCCCTTGTTCAGCGTTTAGAGGTCCTGCTTGGGACCTGGGTCAAATTTAGTAGGATCTCCTTCAATGCCCATAGGTATTGGATGGCGGGGATCCAAACTCTTTGACCCCCTCATAAGTTAACTACTATTAATACTATAACCCGGCTATTTAGGACTGTATCCCTGCTGACTCAGACTACTTAGCCGAGGGTAACGTCACCGCCAAAAGCGGGGCCTACCACAATTTGCATTAATAACTTAATTCATTATCTTTCAATAATCCGACCCTTTAGGATTGTATCCTTGCTGACTCAAACTACTGGGTTGAGGGTAACGTCGCCTTCAAAAGAGGGGCCTACTACAATAACTAAGGTAATCTCTTAAACAAGTGCAAAAGTGCGAAAATAATCAAAGGTTATACTAACACACGTGTCGGATCCAAGTGATTCATCTTGTCTATCTGTTTTTTATTTTATTTTATTTTTCAGCATTTAGTTGGTTTTTATTTTTCTTAGTTTAAAACATTTTTCTCACTTTTTGATTTGATTAGACATTGAGGATAAACCGGTATTAAAAGCTCTTGTGTCCTTGGACGACCTCGGTATCTTACCAACACTATACTACGTCCACGATGGGTGCACTTGCCCATATGTGTGTTTAGTGTTAGTGAATATCGTGTTTTATAAATTTAAAACTTGGTTAAAAGTGTAAAAAGGGGCTTAAATATACATCTAAAATTATATACACACTGACACGCATCAAATTTTCACAAAATAAACTTGCTAAATATATAGTTAGAATATATATTTCTCCTAGCAACACTTGTAAATTTTATATGATTATTTTGTGAACTATACAAATATTATTTTTAGGGTAAAAATAATATTACTGACTATTAACGGCTCCAAAATAATACGAACGCCTTCACAATAAATATTTAAGTTATACCGGTATTATTAATACCACCCGAACCTTACAACGTAACTTACGTAGTTTCAGAAAATACCCATCAATGTGTATTTTGACAAGGATATTATTTTGGAAAATTATGTGAAATAAAATATAATATTTTTGGGGAAAATATTTATATTTTGGAGTTAGAATTAAAATATATTTTAAGTAAGACTTAATAATATATTTCGAAGTTATACGAACGCACATGTATTAAAACCCCCATCCTTGGGAAGGAATATATTTACCAAATATTTGCGAAATGTAATTACTAAATAGTTGCCTAACTATTTCCCTAAGACATTAAACCTTAAGCTAAGGCACGGCCGTCCGTTTAATAGAAGTTAGTACGTGTAGGTCGTCGCACAGCAGATTTTCTGGGAGATACTTTTTAGAGACGCACTTCGGTGAGTTCATATCCCCCTTTTCTCTTAACGGTTTTCAGTTTTCTAAACTGCGGGGGTGAAATACATGTTACAATGTTTACGAACACTTTATACATGGTATGGTTTGCGTAAGGAGGTTTACTACTTAGATCATGTGAGTGGGTAGGGGGAACTGAAGGCCATTAATCCTTAGTGTAGGACCGAGGGACAGTAGCGGTAGATCTATCTAGGTATAGCGAGCCCAGCCCCAGGCCCATCAGAACGGACCTCGGGGTGACTTTGTACCCAACGCAAAATATGCTAGGTTTGAGTCTTCCTACTGCACTTCACACATATCAATGGCCTTGCAAACCATTGGTAATCTCTTTTTCCTTATTTGCTACATACCAGGATTTTTATACTTACCATGGTTTTACATACTCACTACACATGAACTCGCTCAACATTTTTGTTGATTTTTCCAACTTACATGTATTTCAGGGAACTCAGGATCTGGCACAGTATGCTCCGTTTTCGCGTTGCGTATGATTTATGGGGTCATCAACGTTTAGGGATTGTGACTTTTCCTGGACGAGTCGCAAGTCTTAAACGGTGTTATTTTAAAGTTTGTGGTTGCGTCTTAAGAACAATGTTTTATTTTTTATTTTGTGGTATTGTAAACTCGATGCATGTGTCTGCATTTCAAAACAATGTTGTGATACTTTGTTTTTAAGACAATATTTAATGGATGATCTGCATGGTTTTAAATTCATATAGCTTGTTGTGATTAAGCTATGGTATTAAGAAGTCACACCAAATAAACCCACGCTTCCGCAAAGCCAGGGTGTGACAGCTTGGTATCAGAGCTCTGATCATAGCGAACTATGATTCTTTCTCGAGTCTAGACTATGATCACTAGGGCTCTCACGAAAACATTTTTACATTGCATACCACTTAAGTCCAGATCTAAAACGTTTTTACAAACAATAGTTGAGCACATTTTAATTATTAGTTATGGCTCAGTCTGGGAGGCTGAGGCTCGGTCTGGGAGGCTGAGGAAGTAGGCTAGTGGGACTAGGAAGAACAGTCCGAGAGGCTGGAAAGGTAGTTTGAGAGACTAGGAGATTCAGTCTAAGAGGCTGGGAGGCTAGTGGGACTAGGAGAATTATCTGATTGCTTATTGGTGACTAATGTGCTTATCTGATTATGTTATTGATTATCTGTGCATATGTGTGTTGTGTTACAGACGATATGCCTTCATCCGGCACAGGAGAGTCGGACACCACGGACCCTATGCCCATAGTATCGGACGACAGAGTGTCATCAGAGCGAAAGGTGTATACTTCGGACACCACCAGTACAGACGACGAGGATTTTCAGCCATTCGCGCTGCCCGATGTCATTGCTGAGCCCACTGATGGCCCTATCACTGAGGATTTGCCGCTTGCGGTGATCCCTGCTCCTATACCCCTTGCATCTTACCCTGTTCTTGATATGCTCCTTGAAGTAGTCGCTGACGACGACGTCGACTTGTTTGACGAGGATCCACTAGAGGACGAGTTTGAGGGCGAGGCCCACCTAGCTGCTGGCGATCTCTTGCTACTCACGGATGCTCCTGCTGAGGAGTCACCTGTCCATTCACCTGTCCTAGACTCTTTCGAGTCTGTGGCATCGGCACCATCGCACAACACTACTCACATGATTCAGACCCCGATAGGGCGTCCTCTGCTGCACCTGCCCCTGCCCCGAGTTTTGCTATTGATTATGACATTGATGAGGATTCCGACCCCGTCTTCCCACCTGGGTTTGATCCAGACCAGGACATTGAGTTTATACACCTAGAACAGCCCATGGGGGACCGAGTTGATCCTGTTGACCCTGCGTTTGCTGACCCCGCAGATTTCGAGATGGAGTTTGACGACCCGGAGCCTGCTGTGGCCCCCGAGCCAGTAGTTGCTCCAAACCCCGTATTCGAGCATGACCCTATTCATGCTGATGTACCCATTGTTGATCCTTTGATTGCTGATGTACCTATTGATGACCATCCTATTGTTGCTCCACTGTTGGAGGATGAGCATGTTGTTGATGCTCAGGTTGATGCCCCTCACATTGCTGATATTCCTGCTGATCCTGTTTTTGCCCCTCCTTTTCCTGACCCTGTACCCATAGAGCCTGATCATGCACTCCTTGCGACTCATGTCGACCCTCGGTATGCGAACACCTAGAATGGGTGGATAGATGATGATGATGATGAGTACCCGCCTTTTGTGGTACCAGTTACACCTGTTTCAGCACCTGCTTCAGTTCCTGTTGGTGCACCCCTGTTTCCCGCACCCGTCACTGATGCTCACCGCACAGACCTGCCCATTACATTTCTCCAGGACATCCCTCTGCCACGTCCTGGAGAGGGTTCATCCCATCAGCCTTTTGGCCATGCACCTTTCACGCCTGGGGGAGATCAGTTCGTACCTCCAATTTCTCATCACACCTTTGTTCCCCCTGTTGCATCAGCTGCTATACCATCTTTTGCTCCAGCTAGTGAGCCTTTTCTTTGGACATCACCACCCATTATGCCACCATCCGATCCCTATCATCCTTTTCACATGTGTTATTCTGTAGAGGACATTCTCAGGTCATTTATGATCCAGGAGGAGGCACTTACTCGTCGCGTGCAGGAGCTTGAGAGAGCTCAGCGACCACCATGCCAGTGCCCTCCTCATCCTGCTATTTTGCACCCTCCTCGCCCATTATCTCCCGATTCTCCTGCACGTTTTTGGACTCAGGAGCAGCAGATAGCTTTCTTGTTGCATTCTCATCGAGCCATGGAGGAGGATTGGCTTCACATGCGCCGTTTGTTCTATTCTCATTTCCCCCTCCTCCACCGCCATCAGCGTAGGGCTATTTTGTACGACATGGGTGGACTTTTGTTGAGAAGACGGCGATTGCACAGACTGCACAGCTTTTTGGAGACTGCATATTGATCCTGACTTTTGTTGTTATGTATATTGGATATTGTTGACACTGATTTGATATTTTGATCTAGGGTGATGTAGCCCTTAGTCGTTGATGTTATATGATACCACTTGTACACTTTACCTTTTGGTCTCGATTTATGGCAATGCAATCGCATTATTCTAATCATATGTGATATTTTGATTGCTTGTGTATGATTTATAACATGAGATGTTATGTGTTGATTTATTTATAACATGAGATGTTACGTGATGATATTTTTGCTATATACGTACACTTTACTTACTATGACCTGACCCACATAAACCATCTTTTTAGAAGATGCCTCCAAGAAGCCGGACACGCATGCCTACCAACGAGGCAGAACTTCAAGGAATCATCGCTGTCGCCATTGCGCAGTATGCAGCCTCACAAGGAGGAACTAGTGGAAGTAACTCGAACAACAATGGCCATAACAACCCACCTCAGGGCTGTACCCATTGGCACTTCCTCAGCTATAAGCCTCCGAAGTTCGACGGCACTGGAGGTGCCATAGCTTTTGTAAAGTGGATCAAAAGCATGGAATCCATTTTTCGAATGAGCGGTTGTACGCCAGAACAACAAGTCCCCTATGTTTCTGAGCTGTTCCAAGATGGAGCTCGAATATGGTGGAATCTTCAGGTTCGAATAAAACGCCTGACTACCGCCTATGCGTTAACATGGGGTGAGCTGAAAGGAATGATGCATGAGAAATATTGCTCCCAGACGGAAACCCAGAAGTTGGAAGGTGAATTCCAGAGCCTGTTAATGGAAGGTCCAAAGGTGTCGGAGTACCTACAACGACTTCATGATCTGTCTCGCATGGTTCCGTACTTGGTGGAACCGGAATTGAAGAAATTGGGACAACTCATTTGGGGATTGGCGCCTCAAGTCATTAGCTTGATGACAACAACAACACCACCAACAACTATTGCAGCAAGTAAGATGGGTATGGCACTCGCTACGGAAGGGCTTAGACTAGAAAAGCCTACAAGCCCGGACTGGAAGAAAGAGACACCGGTAGAGTCAACCGGAAAGAACAAAAGGAAACTCACTGAAGATGCCCGAACGAATAATAATGATGACCAAAGGTCTGTTCGAGGTTGCTTTGACTGCGGAGACAAATGGCACTTCAAGAAAAATTGCCCTAACAACAAACAAGCTGATGTTAAAGACGTGATGGGTGCAAGTATCACCAAGAATGTGGATGTCGGAAGCCTAAGTGCGGTAGGTGCGGGAGAAAGGGACACCACAAGGATGCCTGTGGGACGAAGAGTCCCAGACAAGGAGCGAGCAATGGCAACAACCAGGGTGGAAATGGAAGAGGAAATGGGAATGGTCGAGTACCAGGATGTTTTAATTGTGGAGAAGTTGGGCACTTCAAGAGGGAATGCCCAAAGCTGAATCAAGTCCCTGGGAAAGTGTTCAACATCGAAGCAAAGGAAGCGCACCAGGATCCCAAGGATGTTATTGGTACGTTCCCTATAAACCAACGCTTTGCATCCGTTTTATTTGATACTGGTGCCGATTATAGCTTCGTGTCATTAGAATTTAAGGATATGCTTTGGTTAGCCGCTAGTAAATTAGATACCCCGTACTCGATTGAATTGGCCAATGGAAAGTTAGTAGAAGCCAATGAAGTGGTCAGAGGTTGTGTGATCGAGTTGGGAGAGCGCGAGTTTGCTTTGGATCTACTACCAGTACAGCTGGGAAGCTTCGACGTGGTAGTAGGAATGGATTGGTTATCAAGCAATAAGGCAGAGATTGTTTGTATCCCATCCGAAGATGGTGAAACAATTGTGGTTCATGGAGAAAAGCGTGATACACCCTTAAGAATCATCAGCTGCCTGAAAGCCCGTAAGTGTTTACAGAAGGGATGTGCTGCCTTCCTGGCACACATTGTGGATAAGAAAGCTGCTGAGCCAAAGATCGAAGACATCCCTGTAGTTAGGGAAAATCCTGAAGTCTTTCCAGAGGACTTGCCAGGATTGCCGCCTCAG
The DNA here is from genome assembly GCF_002127325.2 of Helianthus annuus. Classification (NCBI taxonomy): domain Eukaryota; kingdom Viridiplantae; phylum Streptophyta; class Magnoliopsida; order Asterales; family Asteraceae; genus Helianthus; species Helianthus annuus. Next base: position 70,703,305 of record NC_035442.2, on the reverse strand, counting down.
AGGCAAGTGGAGTTCCATATTGACTTAGTGCCAGGCGCCGCGCCTGTGGCTAAGGCACCTTATCGACTTGCCCCGTCTGAGATGCAAGAACTGTCGACACCACTTCAGGAATTGTTAGACAAGGGATTCATCAGACCAAGCTTATCACCATGGGGAGCTCCGGTCCTGTTTGTCAAGAAGAAGGACGGTAGTTTACGAATGTGTATCGACTACCAGGAGTTGAATAAGTTGACGATCAAGAATAGGTATCCTCTGCCAAGGATTGATGATATATTTGACCAGTTGTAAGGTTCAAGCTTTTACTCGAAGATCGATTTGCGATCAGGCTACCATCAGTTAAGGATACAAGAGGAAAGTATCCCGAAGACAGCCTCCAGAACTCGTTATGGACACTACGAGTTCCTAGTTATGTCGTTTGGGTTGACAAACGCACCTGCAGTTTTCATGGATTTGATGAATAGAGTTTGTAAGCTGTACTTGGATAAGTTTGTGATTGTGTTCATCGACGACATTTTGATTTATTCAAAGACAAAGGCTGAGCACGAACAACATCTAAGAGCTATTCTGGAGTTGCTGAAGAAAGAACAGTTGTATGCCAAATTCTCTAAGTGCGAGTTTTGGCTACGTGAAGTCCAATTTCTTGGACACGTGGTAAATAGAGATGGGATTCATGTGGACCCCACCAAGATCGAAGCGATCAAGAATTGGGAAACCCCAGAGACGCCAACCGAGATTCGACAATTCTTGGGTTTGGCTGGCTACTATCGAAGGTTCATTGAGGATTTTTCGAAGATCGCTCAACCATTGACGCTCCTCACACAAAAAGATAAGAAGTTTGATTGGGGAATCAAACAGGAAGAAGCGTTCCAGCTATTGAAAGATAAGCTTTGTAATGCGCCAATCTTAGCACTACCGGAAGGTACTGATGATTTTGTGGTATACTGTGACGCCTCGCGTCAAGGATTGGGTTGCGTGTTGATGCAACGCCAGAAAGTTATTGCTTACGCATCACGCCAGCTGAAGGTACATGGAAAGAATTATACCACACATGATTTGGAACTTGGCGTAGTGATATTTGCATTAAAGATCTGGAGACACTACTTATATGGTACGAAATGTACAATTTTCACAGATCATAAAAGCCTGCAGCACATATTCGACCAGAAAGAGCTGAATATGAGACAAAGACGTTGGGTCGAGTTGCTGAACGATTACGACTGCGAGATAAAGTATCATCCAGGGAAGGCGAATGTGGTCGCCGATGCCCTAAGTCGAAAAGAAAGGATCAAGCCCATAAGGGTTAGGGCTTTAGAGATGATTATCCAAACAGATCTTTCCTTGCGCATTCGTGCCGCGCAGAAAGAAGCACTTAAGGAAAGAAACCTTGAAGAAGAATATATCCATGGGATGGAGAAGCAATTAGTGCCAAATGAGGAAGGGACGTTATGTTTTATGAAAAGGATTTGGGTTCCTCTGTTTGGTGGTTTAAGGAAAGTTATTTTTGATGAGGCACACAAATCACGATACTCTATCCATCCAGGAGCGGATAAGATGTACCAAGATCTTAAAGATTATTATTGGTGGCCTAGAATGAAAGGCGACGTTGCTGTTTATGTGAGCAAATGTTTAACGTGTGCTAAAGTTAAAGCTGAATACCAGAAGCCTTCAGGACTTCTGCAACAACCCGAGATTCCCAAATGGAAATGGGAACAAATTTCCATGGATTTTATTACAAAGTTGCCAAGAACGCCAAGAGGTCATGACACTATTGGGTAATAGTGGACCGATTAACGAAATCAGCACACTTCTTACCTATCAGAGAGAAGGATAACACGAACAAATTGGCCGAAATCTACATGAGAGAAATTGTTACACGCCATGGAGTGCCTCTCTCAATCATCTCTGATAGAGACGGAAGGTTCGTATCAAGGATTTGGCAATCCTTCCAAGAAGCATTTGGCTCACAATTGAATCTGAGCACTGCATTTCACCCACAGACCGACGGACAAAGCGAGCGAACGATACAAACTTTGGAGGATATGCTGAGAGCATGTGTTATGGATTTGGGCGGTAGCTGGGATAAGCATTTACCATTGGTCGAATTTTCATATAATAACAGCTACCACACCAGTATTGGTGCCGCGCCATTTGAAGCTCTATATGGCCACAAGTGCCGATCACCGCTTTGTTGGTCTGATGCCGGTGATAAACAATTGGTTGGTCCTGATGTGGTCTAGGAGACCACAGATAAGATTGCACAGATCCGAGATCGCATGAAGGCGGCTCGCGATCGTCAGAAATGCTATGCGGATCGAAGAAGGAAACCTCTAGAGTTCGAGGTAGGTGATATGGTATTGTTAAAGGTATCACCCTGGAAGGGTGTCGCACGCTTCGGGAAGCGTGGAAATATTTGGTAAATTGGTCCATTCAAGATTCTAAAAAGAATTGGGTTAGTAGCATACAAGTTGGATCTACCTGCCGAATTGAATGGTGTTCACGATACATTTCATGTATCAAATTTAAAGAAAATTCCAACACAAGATACTGTTGTCATTCCCACAGACGAGATTCATATTGACGACACACTCCATTTTGTTGAAGAACCCGTTGAGGTTACAGATTGGAAGGTGAACAAAACCCACCGGAGCAGTGTCAAACTCGTCAAGGTACGTTGGAACGCAAGACATGGTCCTGAATACACCTTGGAGCGTGAGGACCGAATGAAAGAAAAGTACCTCCACTTATTTCCCAAGATCCCTGCATCTAGAAGCAGAATCTAAAATTTCGGGACGAAATTTTTCTAACGGGGGGAGAATGTGACAACCCTCACCAAACCAGGTATCCGTACGAATTAATTACTATTTAATTACTGCTTAATTACTGTGCTTACTTAAAGTTGTGAATAAACTGCTACTTGAATTCTGATAAATACACATACTTGCATCATACTTTATTAACTGTCACTCCATTATTTACATACAGAACTTTAGTGACAAACATGATGCACAAAAGCACAGTAGCACAATAAACGGATAACCCAGTAAACGTGCTGACATAGCCAGCACCAGGCAGGCACTGCCTCTAAGGCCTGCATGAGCCGAGAATAGTTTACTACACTAGTAGAGAGTGTAGGGAAATGAGGATTGTAGAACTGTGTCACTAGGTGATAGTTATAGTGACCGGATGTGCCAAAAATATGATTTAAACACAAATTCTGCACTTTAATATAAAAATTCAGCATTTTAGCTAACTAGTAAAGTGCAAAAACGCGGAAAAATAATACTAGACACTTTCCAAAGTGTCGGGAACTCTTTGTGTCACTAAAAATAATAATAACGACACTTAAAGCTTTGTTAAGCACTTTAACGGATCAGTACCCAACCGAACAACCGGACTTTACCCGGAACATAAAAATATTGTCATTGACATTGTTTCTTTTTTTTCTGAGCTAGTTAGGGTCCCCGAATACCTTAGCACCCGTTATACTTGATAACACACTAATAATCTAATTATTTTCCTAACTAAACTAAATATAACTTAACTTATTAGTTGAAATTCAACTATAACCCTACCCCCCCCCCCAAGATTGACGGTTTGTAAGGGTAGTATACACCCATGATTTGTTTGATTATTTTAATTCACATGTTTAGTATCTAGCCTACAAAATATCTAATGGATAAATATGATGGTTAGTCTATAAATAAACCCACTAGAACATATGTTCATAACATTCACAATCCACTTAAACAATTCACTCCTCTCCCTCCCTTGTGACAACCCTCACTAAACCAGGTATCCGTACGATTTAATTAATAGTTAATTGCTGCTAAATTACTGTGCTTAACTAAAATTGCCAATGAACTGCTACTTGATTTCTTGTACTTGTATATTCCTGCATCATACTTTGATTTCCGTCACTACATTATTTACAAGTTGAACCTTAGTGACAAACATGATGCACTAAAGCACAGTAGCATTAGAACGGATAACCTATTGAACATGCTGATAAAGCCAGCATCAGGCAGACACTGCCTCTAAAGGCCTGTATGAGCCAAAAATATTTTACTACACCCATAGTGAGTGTAGGGATACAAGGGTTGTAGAATTGCGTCTCTAGGAATAAGATATAATGACTGGATGTGCCTAAAACGTACTCTAAGCACGAAACACAGCACTTTTATTAACATACTAGCTTCTGGCTAACTGATAAAGTGCCAAAACATGGGGAAGTATTCCTGACACTTTTGGAAATAAATTGTGTCACTGAAAATATTATTAACGACGCTTAAAAGTTTACTTAAGCACTTTAACGGATTACCATCCAACCGAACAACCGGACTAAACCCGGAACATGAAAATATGGCCAATAATATTATTGATCTTTTTCTGAGCCAGTTAGGGTCCCTGATTACCCTAACACCCGCTATAGAACGCATTACACCACTAACTGAGTTAACCCCTAATCTAAACTTGGTTTAAAGTAACCAAACTCTAACTACATGATTGAAATCGAACCAAATGACCCCCCCCCCCTTGGGCCGATCGGTCACATGGTGACCAAGTGAAGTACCATTTTGATTATTATAATGGCTTGTGTCTAGTATCAAGAGGACATAGTGACCATTGGATTAAGATCTTGGATTTGCCTATAAATAACAACACTAAACACATGAGATTATACACACCACACTTCACCACAAAACTCCTTCTCTCCTCTCCTCCCAACTCTCGGCCGAACACCCACACTTCCATCCATCCATTTCCGAGTCTTGTTCAATCCATTCCAAGCACATACAAGCTTCAAGGATCACGCATTAGGAGTCTTGGAGCAAACGGAAGCGGAAGGACCTCGTTATCTTGCCTTTATCCACCACCTTTTCGCCAAGAATCTTCCCTAGCCCCGAGCTAGAGGTATAATGCTTAAAACTCATTCTCGAACATATCTAAGGTGGTTAATAAGAATTGTAACGGTTAAAATGCGGAAACTTATCTTTTGAATCTTTAAAGTTTACTAAAACATGAATCTTGTTGGTTAAAAGACCATAAGTTGTGTAAAAGTTGTAGTGTTTAAATATGGTGATTATTTAGGCCCGATCTATGTTGTGGTGGCTCGGATCATCGTTTAACCCAACTTTGTTAAGATCATAGATCTTGACATAAGCTTGTTTCTATCGGTACAAGGGTTAAAAGGTGAAACTCTACCACACGAGAAACATGAACTTGTGTAAAAGTGTTTCTACTTGTAAAATAGTATTTAAAACTAGCGGATCTACGTATCTGCAAGTGGTATTTTCAAAGGACCAAGTGTCGAGAAAATCATGTTTTATAAAAGTCAGGATGACACACTTACAAATATGATTTTACAAACCACAAGTGTATAAACACTTGTGAAATGAAAAGTTTCGACAAAATAACAATTTTTGTAAAAGTTGACAAGAAGTTGTAAAGGATGATTTATTCTAAAAACGAGGTTTTTACGGGATTAAACTATTTTATACAAAGATCCACCAAATATAACGGGATCTACACTATAGTTTTCAGAAAAACTACAAGTTCATGTGAACATGCGATTTACATACTTGTCGACTAGTTTGATGTGTCGGAAATTGATTGGTTGATTTAAAGAAATGTTGAAATGATTTTGTAAAAGAAAATGATACGCTTGAAAGCGTGGCCACCTCCAGTTACAGGGGAAACTCTGGCGAAATTTTTCTAAAAATATAACACTTAGAATTATTTACAAGTGTTAGAATTATTTTTGATATGTTTTCAAAATATATTTCGCCACGACTCTATTTACAAATATTCGGAGGTGGGATTTTCACAAAACTAAACCTAACAAATATATATTTGGTAAATATATTTTTCACAACACTGTTTATGATTATTTTGTGAAAATACATAAATATTATTTTTAGAGTAAAAATAATATTTCGAACGATAACAGCTCCAAAATAATACAAATGCTTACACGACAACATATAAGTTACACCGGTAATTATTATTACCACTTAATCGTTAAAACGTAACTTACGCATTATACGGAAATATTCATGAACGCGTATTTTGTGAACGCATTATTTTGGAAGTATTATGTGAAGTGAAAATATAATATTTTTGAGAAAAATATCTATATTTTGGAAGTAGAAGTAAAAATATATTAAGTGGGACTTAATGATATAATACAAATACACATGTATTAAATCCCCCATCCTTGGGAAGGAGATTAACTACCAAGTACATGCAAAATATAAACATGAAATAGTTGTCTAACTATTTCTCAAAAAAAAAAACTTAAACTATAAAGCTAAGGCACGGCCATCCATCTAATAGAATTAGCACATGTAGGTCGTTGCACAGCTGCCTGACATCCGGATTACTTGGTATAGCGACGCACTGACTGTGAGTTCATGTCCCCCTTTTCTCTTAACTGTTTTCAGTTTTCTAAACTGCGGGGGTGAAATACATGTTACATTGATTATGAATACTTTATACATGGTATGGTTAGCGTAAGGAGGTTTGTTACTTAGATCATGTGAGTGGGTAGGCGGAAACTTGAGGCCATTAATCCTCATAGTAGGACCGAGGGACAGGAGCGGTAGATCTATCTGGGTGTAGCGAGCCCAGCCCCAGGTCGAGCATAACGGACCTCGGGGTGACTTAGTGCCCGACGCATAAATCCGCTAGGTTTGAGTCTTCCTACTTGCACTTCACACATATCAATGGCCTTGCAAACCATTGGTGATCTCTTTTTCCTTATTTGCTACATACCAGGATTTTTGATAAATACAAAGGTTTATTTACTCACTTTCGCATGAACTCGCTCAACATTATTGTTGATTTTTCAACTTACATGTATTTCAGGGAATTAAAGATCTGGCACGGTATGGCATGTTTTTCCCGCTAAATTAGTCTCCGAGGTCATCCAGGGTTTGGGGAATGTGACTCTTTCCTGGACAATTCACAGTCCTTAAACCATGTTTATGTTATGTTTGGTGTATGTAATGCTTGGACAAGTTTATGGTTGATAGGGTGTTAACCCGTTAAGACAATGTTATGGTATTTTTATTTTAATGGATGATCTTGCATATTTTAATTCATATAGCTTGGTTATGATTAAGCTATGGTATTAAGAAGTCACACCAAATTAACCATGCTTCCGCAAAGCCAGGGTGTGACAGCTTGGTATGAGAGCTCTGTTCATAGCGAACTAGGATTCCTTCTCGAGTCTAGACTATGATCACTAGGGCTCTCACGAAAACATTTTTACTGCATACCACTTAAGCCCAGATCAAAAACCTTTTTATAAACAAATGTTGAGCGCATTTTATTTATTATTTTTAGGCTCAGTCTGGGAGGCTGAGGCTCGGTCTGGGAGACGGAGGCTCGGTCTGGGAGGCCGAGGCCTGATCTAATCGATCGAGGTAGTTGTCTAGTGGGACTAGGGAGTCAGTCTGGGAGGCTGGGAGAATTGACTAGTGGGACTAGGGAGTCAGTCTGGGAGGCTGGGAGAATTGACTAGTGGGACTAGGGAGTCAGTCTGAGAGACTGGGAGGCTAGTGGGACTAGGAAGAGCAGTCTGGGAGGCTTGGAAAATTGGCTAGTGGGACAAGGAAAAGCAGTCTGGGAGGCTGGGAAGCTAGTGGGACTAGGAGAATTATGTGATATTTTACTTGGTGACTTATGTGATTACCGAATTGTATGACTGATTATTTGTGCATATTTGTGCTTGTGTTACAGACATCATGAGTCACCTGTGCCATGCGACATGTTTGTGCGTATGTGACTTGGACACCACCGGACCCCTACCTATCGTATCTGATGAACTCCCATCTTCGGAGCATGAGGTGCATACATCTGATTCCACCAGCACGGATGATGACGATTTCCAGCCCTTCGCACTACCCGAGGGAGCTGATGAGCCTGCGGATGGCCCCTCCTGCTGAGTACTTACCCCTAGTTGTGATTCCGGCTCCTATTCCTTTAGCCGTCTATCCCGCATATGACTTACTACTTGACGCTGAGGCTGACGGCGATATCGATCTGTTTGAGGATGAGCCTATAGAGGATGAGATCCCGGACGCAGCCCTACTTCCTGCGGGCGATCTTCTGATGATCGCTGATGCCCCTGCCGAGGACTCACCCGCACATTCACCGGTCCCAGACTCCTTTGAGTCTGTGGCTTCCGCACCTTCTCATGAGGTGGGCGCACAGCACTTTGCACACGACTCGGATCCTGACCAGGCATCCTCAGCTGCACCTATTCCGAGCTTTGCATTTGAGCATGACGACATAGAGGATTCTGATCCCATTTTTCCTCCGGGATTCGACCCGGATCATGATATTGAGTTTATCCCGATGGACCAGCTCATGGAGGATCCCGCTGATCCAGTTGACCCTATTGATCCTGAGTTCGACTTTGATATGGCTTTTGATGACCATGAGCCTGCCTTGGCTCCTGAGCAGGCAGCTGCTCTAGATCCTATGCCCGAGCATGACCCCGTACATGCTGGCATCCCAGTTGAGCCCGTTCTGGCTGACCCGCCCATTGATGATCATCTGGAGAATGATCATGTTATTGCTGTCGATCCTGTTGTTCCCCCACCTATTGTTGATATACCTGTTGAGCACATTGCACCAGTTGATCCTATTGTTGCTCCCCCATCTGATCCTGTTCCACTTGAGCCTGAGCACGCACTGTTTGCTGACCACATGGATCCACCCGATGAGGATGCTCAGCACGGTTGGATACCTGCTGACGAGGACGTTCCACCTTTGCCCCATCAGATCCCTGTTACACGACCTGTTGATTTCACTTTTCAGGTTCCTCAGTTCGTACCTCCAGCGAGGCCTGGAGAGGGCTCTTCAGCCCATCCTTTTGGGCACGTACCTATGTCTATTCCCATCATGCCCCAGATGTCATCTGTTCCACCCTCTACTTCACCATTTCATGTGGCACCATTTGACCCCACCAGTGAGCCTTTGCTTTGGTCGACACCACCAGCCATGCCACCTACTGATCCATACCATCCATTTCATGTGGGACACACTATAGAGGACGTTTTGATGTCCTTCGTTCATCAGCATCAGTCACACACGCAGCGTCTCCAGGAGCTTGAGAGAGCTCAGCTGCCACCATGTCCATGCCATGGTCAGATACACTCTCCTCTTCAGCCATGTCGATCATTACCCCCAGATTTTGCTGCTCGTCTCTTTACATTAGAGCAGCAGGTTGCCTCTGTCATTCGCACTCAGCAGGCTATGGAGGAGGACTGGCTTCAGCTACGCCGCTTGCTTTACACCTACTTTCCCCCTCCTCCACCGCCATCTGTATAGAGCTCATCAGTACTGCTTGTGTAGACGTTGGTGAGAGGACCGCGATTGCTTTTGATTGCACAGCATTTTGGAGACTACATGATGATACTGACTTTTGACACATACTTGATGTATTGATGTATTTGACACTGATTTGATATAGCTTTTGGACAGGGGTGATGTAGCCCCTAGTTGATTGATTTATGTATGACACAGTGATGTACTGATACACTTACGTTGTGGTCTCGATATATATGGCAATCGCAGTATTCTCATCATATTTGATTCGCTTGATTGCTTATTTACATTATTATGACATGGGATGTTGTGTATATTTTATGACATGGGATGTTGTGTGTATAATATTTGTGACATGGGATGTTGTGTGATTAGTATTTGTGAAGTATTGATAACATGAGATGTTATGTGCTATTACTATTACTATATACGTACGCGTTACTATGGCCTGACCGACGTAAACACATCTTTAGAAGATGCCACCAAGACGTCAACCTCAGCAAATGCCCACTACTCAGGACGAACTACAGCAGGTCATTGCTGCTGCCATTGCTCAATATGCTGCGTCTCAAGGAGGGATGAGTGGAAGCAACTCTGGCAACACGGGCAACAACAACAATCCACCTCATGGTAACCCTAAGTCATTAAGACATACCATGACCTAAATGGATATCCTTAGCAAGAGTGCTAATGCCAATCATGCGTTATATTGTATGTGCAGGGTGCACCTACAAACAATTCTTGGACTGCAAGCCCGTAAACTTTGATGGCACAGGAGGTGCAGTCGCTTTCATCCGCTGGGCTGAGAAAACAGAATCCGTACTTCGCATGAGCAAATGCGCGCTGGATCAACAAGTCACTTACATCTCAGGGCTATTTTTGGATGGAGCCCTATCATGGTGGAATCTACAAGTCCAAACACTTGGCGAAGCTGCTGCTTACGCACTGACTTGGACCGAGCTGAAAGAACTCATGCGCAAGAAGTATTGTTCTCGCGCTGAAATTCAGAGATTGGAGACCGAGTTCTGGCATCTAAAAATGGAAGGTCCTAAGATAGCTGAGTATGTTCAAAGGTTCCACGATTTGTCGCATGTGGTACCCTACATGGTCACACCTGAGTTCAAGAGAATTGAACGCTTCATTTGGGGATTAGCTCCTCAAATCATCAGCATGGTGACCTCCTCCAAACCTGCAACTATCACTGAAGCCATTGATTTGAGTGTGGCTCTCACCGAGGAGGCAATTCGTTTGAACAAGTTTGATGAAGCTGAGCCCAAGAAGAAGGAGACTCATGTGGAGTCATCTGGAGGAAACAAGGGCACCGAGGTGGTGGTTAAGAAAGGAGAGCAGAACGCGCCAGCTCAGGATACAGTTGGTAAGAAGAAAGGAAAGGGATATATGGGTGCACAACCCAAGTGCAACTCATGCCAACGACATCACTCTGGTCATTGCAGGCTAAGAGTTTGTGAATCATGTGGGAAGACTGGTCATACGAAGGATTTTTGTTGGGCTAGTGCTGGCCGGGGAGGCCAAGGAGGATCTGGGAATAGGAATAATCGTGGTGGTAATGGAAATCGCCCCCAAGGAAACCATGGAGGTGATGGGGATCGGGTCAATCATGCAAACCAAGCGGGCGCCATGAATCGAAATCAGGGAAACAATCAAGCTGGAAACGTTGGTGGAAATGGGCAGAGGCCCGGATGTTTCAACTGTGGTGACGTTGGGCATTACAAGAGGAATTGCCCGGAATTGAACCAAGCCCGTGGAAGGGTTTTCAACATAGAAGCAAGGGAAGCGCGCCAGGATCCCAATGTTGTCACTGGTACGTTCCCTGTAAACCAACGCTATGCATCCGTTTTATTTGATACTGGCGCCGATTATAGCTTCGTGTCGTTAGAATTTAAAAATATGCTTGGTTTAGCCGCTAGTAAGTTAGATATTCCGTACTCGATCGAATTAGCGAATGGGAAGTTAGTGGAAGCTAATGAAGTGATTCGAGGTTGCGTAATCGAATTGGGAGAGCGTGAGTTCGCTTTAGATCTACTACCAGTCAAGTTGGGAAGCTTTGACGTGGTAGTAGGAATGGATTGGTTATCGAGTAACAAGGCCAAGATAGTTTGTCATGAGAAGGTCGTTCGTATCCCGACCGATGATGGTGAGACCATTGTTGTTCACGGAGAAAAGCGTGAGACGCCGTTGAGGATTGTTAGCTGCCTGAAGGCAAGAAAGTGTTTGCAAAAGGGATGTGTTGCCTTTCTGGCACACATTGTAGATAAGAAGGCTGCTGAGCCAAAGATCGAAGACATCCCTGTCGTGAGGGAATACCCAGAAGTCTTTCCAGAAGACTTGCCTGGCTTGCCGCCTCAAAGGCAAGTGGAGTTTCGCATTGACTTAGTTCCAGGCGCCGCGCCTGTGGCTAAGGCACCCTACAGACTTGCTCCGTCTGAGATGCAAGAACTGTCGACACAACTTCAAGAGTTGTTAGACAAGGGATTTATCCGACCGAGCTTCTCGCCTTGGGGAGCTCCAGTTTTGTTTGTCAAGAAGAAGGACGGTAGTTTCCGTATGTGTATTGACTACAGGGAGTTGAACAAGCTGACGATCAAGAATAGGTATCCCCTGCCAAGAATCGATGATCTGTTTGACCAACTTCAAGGTTCAAGCTTCTATTCAAAGATCGATCTTCGATCTGGATACCATCAGCTACGGATACAGGAGGAAAGTATCCCAAAGACAGCCTTCAGAACTCGATATGGACACTACCAGTTTCTCGTTATGCCGTTTGGTTTGACAAATGCACCTGCAGTGTTCATGGATTTGATGAATCGAGTTTGTAAGCCGTACTTGGATAAGTTCGTGATTGTATTCATCGATGATATTTTGATTTATTCAAAGGCGAAGGCTGAGCACGAGCTGCACTTAAGAGCCATTCTGGAGCTGCTAAAGAAGGAACAGTTGTACGCCAAGTTCTCTAAGTGCGAGTTTTGGCTAAGAGAAGTGCAATTCCTTGGGCACGTGGTGAATGGAGATGGAATCCACGTGGATCCCACCAAGATCGAGGCGATCAAGGATTGGGAAACGCCAAAGACGCCAACTGAGATTCGGCAATTCTTGGGTTTGGCTGGCTATTATCGAAGGTTCATTGAGAACTTTTCAAAGATCGCCCAACCATTAACGCTCCTCACTCAGAAGGACAAGAAGTTTGATTGGGGAATCGAACAGGAGGAAGCATTTCAGGTATTGAAGGATAAGCTTTGCAACGCGCCAATCTTAGCTCTACCGGAAGGTACAGATGATTTTGTGGTATACTGCGACGCATCGCGTCAAGGTTTGGGTTGTGTGTTGATGCAACGCCAAAAGGTTATTGCCTACGCGTCACGCCAACTGAAGGTACACGAGAAGAACTATACCACACATGATTTGGAACTCGGCGCAGTAGTTTTTGCTTTAAAGATCTGGAGACACTACCTTTATGGTACGAAGTGCACAATCTTCACAGATCACAAGAGCCTCCAACATATATTCAACCAGAAGGAGTTAAACATGAGGCAAAGATGATGGGTAGAACTGTTGAATGGCTACGACTGCGAGATTAAGTATCATCCAGGGAAGGCGAATGTGGTCGCCGATGCTCTAAGTCGAAAAGAGAGGATCAAGCCCATAAGGGTTAGGGCTTTGGTAATGATTATTCAGACTGATCTTTCTTTGCGCATTCGTGCCGCGCAGAAAGAAGCTCTCAAGGAAAGAAACCTTGAAGAAGAGTATCTCCGTGGGATGGAGAAGTTATTGGTACCAAACAGGGAAGGAACGTTGTGTTTTGAGAAAAGGATTTGGGTTCCTTTGTTTGGAGGTTTAAGAAAGGTTATTTTTGATGAAGCTCACAAGTCGCGGTACTCTATCCATCCTGGAGCGGATAAGATGTACCAGGATCTTAATGATTATTATTGGTGGCCTAGGATGAAAGGCGATGTTGCTGTTTATGTGAGCAAATGTTTAACATGCGCCAAGGTTAAGGCGGAACACCAGAAGCCTTCGGGACTTCTACAGCAACCAGAGATTCCCAAGTGGAAAAGGGAACAAATCTCTATGGACTTTATTACGAAGTTGCCCAGAACGCCAAGAGGCCATGACACTATTTGGGTAATAGTGGATCGCTTAACGAAGTCAGCACACTTCCTACCTATCCGAGAGAAGGATAATACGAGCAAACTGGCCGAAATCTACATGAGAGAGATTGTTACACGCCATGGAGTACCTCTCTCGATTATTTCTGATAGAGACGGAAGGTTCGTGTCAAGGATATGGCAATCCTTCCAGGAAGCTTTTGGCTCAAAGTTGAATCTGAGCACCGCGTTTCACCCGCAGACCGACGGCCAAAGCGAGCGGACGATACAGACACTAGAAGATATGCTGAGAGCATGTGTTATGGATTTGGGCGGTAGCTGGGATAAGCATTTGCCTTTGGTTGAGTTTTCATACAACAACAGCTACCACACCAGTATTGGTGCCGCGCCATTCGAAGCTTTATATGGGCGCAAGTGCAGATCACCGCTTTGTTGGGCTGACGCAGGTGATAGACAGTTGGTTGGTCCTGAGGTGGTACAGGAAACCACAGATAAGATCGCACAGATACGAGATCGCATCAGCGCGACTCGTGACCGGTAGAAAGCCTCTGCAGATCGAAGCAGGAAACCTCTAGAGTTTGAGGTTGGTGAGATGGTTTTGTTGAAGGTATCACCCTGGAAGGGTGTGGCACGCTTTGGGAAACGTGGAAAGTTGAACCTGAGGTATATTGGACCATTCAAGGTCTTGGAGAGAATCGGGTTAGTAGCTTACAAGTTGGATTTACCTGCCGAACTGAATGGTGTTCACGATACATTTCATGTATCCAATCTGAAGAGAAGTCCAACACAAGATACCGTTGTCATTCCTACCGACGAAATGTTGACGACACACTCCACTTCGTTGAAGAACCTGTTGAGGTCACGGACTAGAAAGTTAACAAGACCCGCCGGAGCAGTGTCAAGCTCGTCAAGGTTCGTTGGAATGCTAGACATGGTCCTGAATTCACCTGGGAGCGTGAGGACCGAATGAAAGAGAAATACCCCCACTTATTTCCTGAAAACCCTGCTTCTACAAGCAGAACTTAAAATTTCGGGACGAAATTTTTCTAACGGGGGGAGAATGTGACAACCCTCACTAAACCAGGTATCCGTACGATTTAATTAATAGTTAATTGCTGCTAAATTACTGTGCTTAACTGAAATTGCCAATGAACTGCTACTTGATTTCTTGTACTTGTATATTCCTGCATCATACTTTGATTTCCGTCACTACATTATTTACAAGTTGAACCTTAGTGACAAACATGATGCACTAAAGCACAGTAGCATTAGAACGGATAACCTATTGAACATGCTGATAAAGCCAACATCAGGCAGACACTGCCTCTAAAGGCCTGTATGAGCCAAAAATATTTTACTACACCCATAGTGAGTGTAGGGATACAAGGGTTGTAGAATTGCGTCTCTAGGAATAAGATATAATGACTGGATGTGCCTAAAACGTACTCTAAGCACGAAACACAGCACTTTTATTAACATACTAGCTTCTGGCTAACTGATAAAGTGCCAAAACATGGGGAAGTATTCCTGACACTTTTGGAAATAAATTGTGTCACTAAAAATATTATTAACGACGCTTAAAAGTTTACTTAAGCACTTTAACGGATTACCATCCAACCGAACAACCGGACTAAACCCGGAACATGAAAATATGGCCAATAATATTATTGATCTTTTTCTGAGCCAGTTAGGGTCCCTGATTACCCTAACACCCGCTATAGAACGCATTACACCACTAACTGAGTTAACCCCTAATCTAAACTTGGTTTAAAGTAACCAAACTCTAACTACATGATTGAAATCGAACCAAATGACCCCCCCCCCCCCCCCTTGGGCCGATGGGTCACATGGTGACCAAGTGAAGTACCATTTTGATTATTATAATGGCTTGTGTCTAGTATCAAGAGGACATAGTGACCATTGGATTAAGATCTTGGATTTGCCTATAAATAACAACACTAAACACATGAGATTATACACACCACACTTCACCACAAAACTCCTTCTCTCCTCTCCTCCCAACTCTCGGCCGAACACCCACACTTCCATCCATCCATTTTAGAGTCTTGTTCAATCCATTCCAAGCACATACAAGCTTCAAGGATCACGCATTAGGAGTCTTGGAGCAAACGGAAGCGGAAGGACCTCGTTATCTTGCCTTTATCCACCACCTTTTCGCCAAGAATCTTCCCTAGCCCCGAGCTAGAGGTATAATGCTTAAAACTCATTCTCGAACATATCTAAGGTGATTAATAAGAATTGTAACGGTTAAAATGCGGAAACTTATCTTTTGAATCTTTAAAGTTTACTAAAACATGAATCTTGTTGGTTAAAAGACCATAAGTTGTGTAAAAGTTGTAGTGTTTAAATATGGTGATTATTTAGGCCCGATCTACGTTGTGGTGGCTCGGATCATCGTTTAACCCAACTTTGTTAAGATCATAGATCTTGTCATAAGCTTGTTTCTATCGGTACAAGGGTTAAAAGGTGAAACTCTACCACACGAGAAACATGAACTTGTGTAAAAGTGTTTCTACTTGTAAAATAGTATTTAAAACTAGCGGATCTACGTATCTGCAAGTGGTATTTTCAAAGGACCAAGTGTCGAGAAAATCATGTTTTATAAAAGTCAGGATGACACACTAACAAATATGATTTTACAAACCACAAGTGTATAAACACTTGTGAAATGAAAAGTTTCGACAAAATAACAATTTTTGTAAAAGTTGACAAGAAGTTGTAAAGGATGATTTATTCTAAAAACGAGGTTTTTACGGGATTAAACTATTTTATACAAAGATCCACCAAATATAACGGGATCTACACTATAGTTTTCAGAAAAACTACAAGTTCATGTGAACATGCGATTTACATACTTGTCGACTAGTTTGATGTGTCGGAAATTGATTGGTTGATTTAAAGAAATGTTGAAATGATTTTGTAAAAGAAAATGATACGCTTGAAAGCGTGGCCACCTCCAGTTACAGGGGAAACTCTGGCGAAATTTTTCTAAAAATATAACACTTAGAATTATTTACAAGTGTTAGAATTATTTTTGATATGTTTTCAAAATATATTTCGCCACGACTCTATTTACAAATATTCGGAGGTGGGATTTTCACAAAACTAAACGTGATAAATATATATTTGGTAAATATATTTTTCACAACACTGTTTATGATTATTTTGTGAAAATACATAAATATTATTTTTAGAGTAAAAATAATATTTCGAACGATAACAGCTCCAAAATAATACAAATGCTTACACGACAACATATAAGTTACACCGGTAATTATTATTACCACTTAATCGTTAAAACGTAACTTACGCATTATACGGAAATATTCATGAACGCGTATTTTGTCAACGCATTATTTTGGAAGTATTATGTGAAGTGAAAATATAATATTTTTGAGAAAAATATCTATATTTTGGAAGTAGAAGTAAAAATATATTAAGTGGGACTTAATGATATAATACAAATACACATGTATTAAATCCCCCATCCTTGGGAAGGAGATTAACTACCAAGTACATGCAAAATATAAACACGAAATAGTTGTCTAACTATTTCCCAAAAAAAAAACTTAAACTATAAAGCTAAGGCACGGCCATCCGTCTAATAGAATTAGCACATGTAGGTCGTTGCACAGCTGCCTGACATCCGGATTACTTGGTATAGCGACGCACTGACTGTGAGTTCATGTCCCCCTTTTCTCTTAACTGTTTTCAGTTTTCTAAACTGCGGGGGTGAAATACATGTTACATTGATTATGAATACTTTATACATGGTATGGTTAGCGTAAGGAGGTTTGTTACTTAGATCATGTGAGTGGGTAGGCGGAAACTTGAGGCCATTAATCCTCATAGTAGGACCGAGGGACAGGAGCGGTAGATCTATCTGGGTGTAGCGAGCCCAGCCCCAGGTCCAGCATAACGGACCTCGGGGTGGCTTAGTGCCCGACGCATAAATCCGCTAGGTTTGAGTCTTCCTACTTGCACTTCACACATATCAATGGCCTTGCAAACCATTGGTGATCTCTTTTTCCTTATTTGCTACATACCAGGATTTTTGATAAATACAAAGGTTTATTTACTCACTTTCGCATGAACTCGCTCAACGTTATTGTTGATTTTTCAACTTACATGTATTTCAGGGAATTAAAGATCTGGCACGGTATGGCATGTTTTTCCCGCTGCATTAGTCTCCGAGGTCATCCAGGGTTTGGGGAATGTGACTCTTTCCTGGACAAGTCACAGTCCTTAAACCATGTTTATGTTATGTTTGGTGTATGTAATGCTTGGACAAGTTTATGGTTGATAGGGTGTTAACCCGTTAAGACAATGTTATGGTATTTTTATTTTAATGGATGATCTTGCATATTTTAATTCATATAGCTTGGTTATGATTAAGCTATGGTATTAAGAAGTCACACCAAATTAACCACGCTTCCGCAAAGCCAGGGTGTGACATCCCTCACTTGTAGTCTCGGCCGAGAGCACTCACATCCCTCCACCTACTTTCAAATTTTTATCTAGCCATTTTTCATACAAACATTGAAGCAAGGGATCACATAAGGAAGCTCGGTGCACCCGGGAACACAAGGACCTCACTACGTTGCTATTAACCAACCGTTTTTCGACTAGTTTCTTCCCTAGACTCGAGCTAGTAGTAAGTGACTCTAAACGCCTTTTTGATCTATTCTAAAGTGGTAATAAGAATTTTGTTGGTTGAAAATTATGAACACTAAAGATCACCAACTAAAAGTCTACTAAAATAATAAACATGGTGGTTAATGAATGAATGTTAGTGTAAAACTTTAAAAACTAGTTTTGTTATGATTATTTAGTGTTGTTTATGCTAGTAGTAGTTCGGATCGTCGTCTAACCGGCTAAGTCATGTTCATGGAACATGACCTAGTGTATGTTTAATGGAACATGACCTAGTTTATGAAAGATCCGGCTTCTAAAAATATGATTTCATCTTACACTCGGTTCTTTGAAAATACCACTTGTAGATCTTTAGATCTAGTTTAGAACTCCATTTTATAATATTTTTGAACTAGTATGATGTTGGAATATTGTTTGTTGATGTTGGGAACATTGTTGAATTGAATTTTTAAAAGAAAATGATAGGCTAGAAAGCGTGGCCACCTCCAGTTACAGAGGAAACTCTGGCGAAATTTTTCCAAAAATATAACACTTGTAAATATTTTTATCACAAGTATTATGAATATATTTTTAACTTGTTTTCCCAAATAAATTTCGCCACGATTTTTATTATAAAACTTCCAAATGTCGGAGGTGGGATTTTCACAAAATAAACTTGCTAAACATATAGTTAGAATATATATTTTTCCTAGCAACACTTGTAAATTTTTTATGATTATTTTGTGAACTATACAAATATTATTTTTAGGGTAAAAATAATATTACTGACTATTAACGACTCCAAAATAATACTAACACTTTCACAATAAATATTTAAGTTACACCGGTATTATTAATACCACCCGAATCTTACAACGTAACTTACGTATTTTCAGAAAATACTCATAAATGTGTATTTTGACAAGGATATTATTTTGGAAAATTATGTGAAATAAAATACAATATTTTTGGGAAAAATATTTATATTTTGGAGTTAGAATTAAAATATATTTTAAGTAAGACTTAATAATATATTTCGAAGTTATACGAACGCACATGTATTAAAACCCCCATCCTTGGGAAGGAATATATTTACCAAATATTTGCGAAATGTAATTACGAAATAGTTGCCTAACTATTTCCCTAAGACGTTAAACCTTAAGCTAAGGCACGGCCGTCCGTCTAATAGAAGTTAGTACGTGTAGGTCGTCGCACAACAGATTTTCTGGGAGATACTTTTTAGAGACGCACTTCGGTGAGTTCATGTCCCCCTTTTCTCTTAACTGTTTTCAGTTTTCTAAACTGCGGGGGTGAAATACATGTTACAATGTTTACGAACACTTTATACATGGTATGGTTAGCATAAGGAGGGTTACTACTTAGATCATGTGAGTGGGTAGGCGGGAACTGAAGGCCATTAATCCTCAGTGTAAGACCGAGGGACAGTAGCGGTAGATCTATCTAGGTGTAGCGAGCCCAGCCCCAGGCCCATCAGAACGGACCTCGGGGTGACTTTGTACCCAACACAAAATATGCTAGGTTTGAGTCTTCCTACTGCACTTCACACATATCAATGGCCTTGCAAACCATTGGTGATCTCTTTTTCCTTATTTGCTACATACCAGGATTTTTATACTTACCAAGGTTTTACATACTCACTACACATGAACTCGCTCAACATTTTTGTTGATTTTTTCCAATTTACATGTATTTCAGGGAACTAAGGATCTGGCACAGTATGCTCCGTTTTCGCGCTGCGTATGATTTATGGGGTCATCCACGTTTAGGGATTGTGGCTTTTTCCTGGACGAGTCGCAAGTCTTAAACGGTGTTATTTTAAAGTTTGTGGTTGCGTCTTAAGAACAATGTTTTTTTGTGGTATTGTAAACTCGATGCATGTGTCTGCATTTCAAAACAATGTTGTGTTACTTTGTTTTAAGACAATATTAAATGGATGATCTGCATGGTTTTAAATTCATATAGCTTGTTGTGATTAAGCTATGGTATTAAGAAGTCACACCAAATAAACCTACGCTTCCGCAAAGCCAGGGTGTGACACAGTTAGACAAGGAAAATTTTCCATTATGGAAGAGAAAGAGGAGACTCCTGTAGAGTCATCTGGAGATAACAAGAGAAAGCTCGCAAATTTCAAAATGATTACTCGGGCGAGTAATAAGAAGAAGGTCAAAAGGGAAAAGACTACATGGGTATCCTACCTAAGTGCGACAATTGTCTACGTTATCATGTTGGGCAATGTAAATATGGAAAATGTGACAAATGTGGTAGGAGGGGGCATCCCAAGGAGACTTGTAGACAAGGTATTGAAAGTGCAAATAAAGGTCAAGATGATAGCAAGAATCACGGAGGAAACAACGACAACAACGAAGGCAGGACGAGTGACAAACAAAAACGTGCTGAAGGTTATCTTAACTGTGGGAGCAAGAAGCATTTCAGAAAATACTGTCCTAAGAAGAACCAGGCACAAGGATAAAAGCTCAGTAGCAGAGCTAGGGGAGCACGCCAGGAATCCAAGCGTGGATATCGGTACGTCCCATATTACTCAACGTTATGCATCCGTGCTGCTAGATACTGTTGCAAATTTTCGCTTTGCATCTCTAGAGTTTCAGAGTACACTTGGTTTAGTAACAAGTAAGTTAGATAATCCGTACATGAAAGTACTAGCTAATGGAAAAGCTAGTGGAAGCCAACGAAGTAACTGGAAATGGCATGATAGAACCCGGAGAGCGTGAGTTTACACTTGAGCTACTGCCAGTTGAATTGGGGAGATTCGACAAGGTAATTGGATGGATGGGTTGTCAAGTGATCAAGCGGAGATTGATATCTGCGTCCCGATGCCGAGCAAAGAAACAATCTTGACTCGTGAAGCAGAGTACGCCTTTACCAATTTACAAATTGCTTGAAGGCACGAAAGTTGTTTGCGAATAGGATGTGTTGTTTTCTTGACTCATGTCGTGGACAAGGGAGTCGAAGAACCAAAACACGAAGATATTCCTGTGATAAGGGAATATCCTAAAGTCTTCCTCGAAGATTTGCCAGAAATACCTCCTCAACGGCATGTCGAATTGCGCATTGACTCGATTCCAGGCACCGCGCCTGCAGTCAATGCACCTTAGCGACTTACACCTTCGAAAATGCAAGGATTGGCAGTGTAGTTTTAGTAGTGGATAGAGAAGGAAGATAACAGACCAAAATTTCCGTTTTGGGTTATCCCAGTTCTGCTCGTCAAAAGAAAGGACGACGACTTTCAAATGAACATCAAACTACCAGGAGTCGGACGAGCTAGCCAACAAGAGTCAGTGACTCTTGCTAAGGATTGACGAACTACTTTTTGGACCAACTGCGAGGATCCAACCTGTATTTCCCGACCGATCGATCGAGTAGCTGTAACTTCAGGAAGAAAGTATACCGGGGGAAAATTGTGGGACAATAACTTGTTTTAAGCGTACACAAGAATTGCGTTTCCTACATGATGCATAGAACGATTCTACACCGAATACGAAAATCTGAGAGTCTAGGAAACATGTACTTAGGACCATCGGGAACCAGGTCCAAATTCACAAAGGTCGTTACTTAGAAACCACATCCGTTAACTCAAGCAGACACCGTTAACCAGACATATATGCCAGTTCTGTTGACCAAACCGAAAGTACTTGAATTTCTTTTACTTCTAGCGAGTAGATGTTTGCATCTCTATTCCCTTTAATGGTAGTTGCATCGCGTTGATTTTCTTCACAAAGAGCGAACAGACATTTGTTTCGATACTTGGTCATTTCTTCATTTTAGCAAGTACTCATTGTTTCAGTACTCGGAAACTTTCATGACATACATGCATCATTTGCTACGCATGTGATTTCGTTTCGAACAAACACTTCATTGAAATTTAAATACTATTTTGCTAAACCTAATTACTGATTCATGTTTCGAATGACCTACATTATTGTTATTGTTGGCTCTTTTGATACCAAGTCAACACACTTTCTTGAAACTACTTTCTTTCAAGTTACGTTCACAGTTCATCATCGTTTATTATCGGATTTCGCTAGAACCAAGTTCAATTGCTTGAACTTATTCATTTCGCATATTCAGTTTAAGATGGCATATGATGTATTGAGAGCATCATATTCAAATCATTGGCAAAGATTCTTTTGTTTCGGGTCGTAGTAGACTTGTTTGGTCTACGACTTCATTAAAATTGTTTGTTGGATTCGACACCTTGTGGGGATACTTTCACAAAATTGAAGCTTGCGCTTATTTGGTCACTCACTTCATACACGTATTTAATTGATTATTTAATTTTCCCTAAATCCGTCTTGTTTATCACGATGAAATCGGTCTCAACACAGTTGTGTGTTGAGGCAAAGGTACATAGATTCATTTCATATCACGGTGTACCTCCTAACAATTCTTTCATTATAAATTGAATACTTTGCAGTACTTATTGCTTTCTCACCTTCGATTTAAAAAAATGGCCCTTTGATGTTCCGTATTCAACCAAAAACTCTATGACACTAAGTAAACCAATCTTCTGGCTTGTTTCGGTGCACTTTCATTGATTTCCAAAACGGTGAACTTGTTCAGTCACCACTATACTTGAATTATATCATTACGACACCTCGTGGTGTCATTACAAACTTGTAGCTTGTGCTAATCATGGTCAACCGTTTCACACAAAACTGCATATACTTTCGTTTGGCTTGTCATTTAAACATTGCCGATGCAACTACAATGAGACACCAAATTCACTTGAATTTCATTTGGCATGCTTTCAAGAGTGTCAACACACTAAACCTTACCATTCATTTATTCGGAAGTTGACAAATCATTCTACTATCACATTTGAGTTATTGATTTTGAATCTATATAGCGGATGCTATGGTTGGTGAAAACCCGCGCATAGTGCGATCGATCGTTTGAGAATCTTATTAGCCAAAACTCCTCTTTTGCGAAACCCCCTGCTAGCTGGATTACACTAGACTATACATCAATTATGTCTTGTACCTTTGACATCAAATGCTAAAGGCACACACCTTTTACCCATAGGATTCGGGTTGTTATATATTCTTGGACTCACCTGATGTGAGTAAGGTTTGATTCGATTTAGTGATTATTTACATCGGTATTATTCATATACATACACGTGTGACGTAACCAGAAAGAGTTAAGGTAGTACAAATTTTGAGGACGAAATTTTCTTAATAGGGGGAGAATGTGACAACCCTCACATTTACAGGTATCCGTACAATTAATTAATATTTAATTTGTGCTTAATGACTGCGCTTAATTTCAACTGTGATTAAACTGCTTTCTGTTTTCTGTTACATACATACATATGCATCACATTTTACACTGTCACCCCATTTATTTCACACAAACATTAGTGACAAACTTGATGCACAAAGCACAATTAGCACAATGAACGGATAACCCAGAAGACATGCTGACAATGCCAGCACCTAGACAGACAATGTTTTGAGGCCAGTATGAGCCAGAGATAGAATACTACACTGGTAGGGAGTGTAGGGAAGTGAGGACCATAAAACTGCGTCACTAGGTGATAGTTATAGTGTCGGAAAGTGCCTAAAACATACTTTAAATGCAGAATTCTGCACTAAATAGCAAAAATTCAGCATTTAATGATGCTAGTAAAGTGCAAAAACTTGACAAAATAGTACTAGATACTTTCGAAAGTGTTGGGAATTTAATGTGTCACTAAAAGTAACATAAATGACACTTGATGGATTAATTTAGCACTTTAACGAGCAACACCCAACTGAATAACCGGACTTTACCCAGAAAAAAAATTATTGCCAAGCACATTGTTTTATTTTTCTGAGCTAGTTAGGGTCCCCGAACACCCTAACACACTATATAAATAACAAAACACTTTAACATACTAACTATATCAATGAAATCTAACTAGATTGGTAACTATATCATTGAAACCCAACCCCATACCCCCCCCTGGAACCGGTTACCATGAGTGTCCCCACCCATGGATTTCTTTGATTTTTATATTGGATCATGTTGGGTAATTAGAAACATATAGCACAATGGTTAAAGAGTGAAAGTTAGATTATAAGAAGGCACAAAGGTTACACCCATTTCATTCACAAACTTCAAACAACAAACTCCATTTTCTCTTCCTCCTTGCTTGTGTTCGGCCGCCACCACCATCCTCACCATCACCACCTTCAAGTTTCCTTTCATACAATCTATACATACCCAAAGGTGCAAGAGACCCTACAACTAAGCTTGGTGTGTTTGGAAGCTCAAGGACCTCTCTCATTCTCTTTTATCCACCACTTTTGTGCTCTTGAACTCCCCTAGCCTTGTGCTAGTAGTAAGTGCCTTAGATCTTCATCTTGTTCATATTCTTGGTGGTTAATAGTAAAAAGAATGGTGAAAATGTAAGAACTCTAAAGAACATAATCAAAGTCTTGAAGTATAAACTAACTAGAGATGAAAAATGGTTAAAATAGTGATGAAATCATGTTGATCTTGTGTTGTTATGCTCAGTGTATATTGTTTGTTAGATAAAATGTTATGGTTCATCACATAGACTTGCTAGATCATGTTTAAAGACATGAACTAGCAAGATGTGAAGGTTAAAAATGTTGTGGATGATGAAATCATCCAGACATAAGCTATGAACTTGATTACATACAAGTTTTCTTGAAAAATAAAGACCGAAATAAGTTGTAAACTTGTAGATCTAAAGATCTATGAGTGGTTTTTCGAAAGAACCAAGTGAAAAATATGGGTTTTGTTAAAACTAGGATCTTATATGAAATAAACACATTTTTAGTGGGTAAACAAGTGTAGAAACACTTGTGTAAAAAGAAAATTTCACAAAGAAATATTTTTGGAAATCATGACTAGAAGTTCTAAATGTTCAAATCCTATAAAAATAAAGTTTTTAAGAAACTAACCACATTTTTAAAGGTAACAAGACTTACTAATTATGCTAGTAAGTTACTACTTGCTTTTATAAATTTTACAAGTTTATTAGCTTATAGTTCATGCTTATTTTTGTCAAGATTGGTGATTAGAGATTGTATATTGTTGGTTGATGATTGTTTGAATGATTTTACAAAAGAAAATGATATGCTAGTAAGCATGGACACCTCCATTTACAAAGGAAACTCTGGCGAAATTTTTCTAGAATTTCAACACTTAGAAATATTTTCTAACAAGATTTGCAAATATATTTTTAACTTTATTTTTCTAAATAAACTTCGCCATCATTTTTATTTCAAAATTACCAAGTATCGGAGATGGATTTTTCGTAAATAAGATTTGATAAATATACTAAAAATAAATAATCTTATGAAAGAAGTATGTTATCATCATTATTTAAATAACCATTTAAAATCTATATACGGACTCATTTAAAAACCCTTAAATGAGTTAACGAGTTGACTCATTTATTAAATGGGAAATGCTCAAGTTGAGTCATTTAATATATTTTATACTAAAACGCTTGTGTGATTGTTTGTTATTCTGTGCACTAGATATATTATTTTTAGGGTAAAAATAATATAACTTGAAAATACCATGAAATTACGACTCCAAAATAATACAAACGCTCTCACAAAATAAATATTTAAGTTACACAAGTATTGTTGCTTTACGACACGCTAAAACGTAACTTATGTACATTTCGGAAAATACTCTCATACGTATATTTTGATAAAGTATTATTTTGGAAAGTGTATGAGGTAAAATATAATATTTTTGGGAAAAATATATATATTTTGGAATTAAAATGTTTTAGACAAGTGATTAAAATATATTTTCTAAGTGGGACTTAAAATATATTTTTCAAAATTATAAAGCGTACATGTATAAGTACCCCCACCCTTTGGGAAGGAAATACGAAGTTAAAATACTTGAGATGTAGGAATATGAAATATTGATTAACGATTATTCCAGACTTTAACTATAATTTAAAGTTAAAATAAATATTTTAACTAATAAATATAACCTGGAATAATTTAGGAAACACAAGAAGCGTAACTCAAAAACCTTCATACCAAGCAAAGGCACGGCCCGTTCGTCTAATAGGCGTTAGTCCACTGTAGGTAGTCGTGTTGGCTGAGGAGACTTGGGTTACACATACTGAAGACGCAATACAGTGAGTTCATGTCCCCCTTTTCTCTTAACTATTTTCAGTTTTATACTTCGGGGGTGAAATACATGCGACAAATATTACAAACATTTATTACATGGTATGGTTAGCGTAGGGAGGGTTTTTACACTTAGATCATGTGAGTGGGTAGGTGGAACTTAAGGCCATTAATCCTCGTTGTAGGAACGAGGGACATGAGTGATAGATATATTCGGGTGTAGCGAGCCCCACTCCTGAGTCCGCCGAGTGGACCATGAGGTGACTATGTGCCTGACGCTAAAATCTGCTAGGTTTGAATCTTCCTGCATCACTTCACACATACCAATGGCTTTGCAAACCATTGGTGATCTCTTTTTCCTTATTGCTACATACCAGGGATTTACATACATCCTTACAACATTTTCAAAGGTTTATACATACACACAAACAAACACATGAACTCGCTCAACTTTTGTTGATGTTTTTCAAATTACATGTATTTCAGGAAATTTTAATGGATCTGGTGGACATTGGAAGTTTTTATGCTGCGTTAAGAATTAAGATGTCATCCATGGTCTTTGAGTTTGGACGGTGTGTCTTATTCCTAGACGAGACATGTTTTCCAAACCGTAGTATTAATCAATATCTTTTGACGAGTCCTTAATGAACTCAAAAACAATTTGTATGATTTGTAAAACTTGAATTGATGCCTATGTTTCAAAACAATGTTGCTATGTTTTAAACTTATTTAATGGATGACAAACCTATGGTTTTATCATATAGTTGATGTTATGATTGAATGCAATGATATTAAGAAAGTCACAGCATAATCACGCTTCCGCAAAAGTCAGGGTGTGACAACACGTGTCGATACGCAATCGTTTCGGAGTTGAAAACCGTCCTACAATAAAGTTAATGAATCCTTTGCTTGTTGAAAACCCTTTACATTTATTTCTTTATCATGAATTTTCTTGTATAAGTCTTTCCTTTCTTTTTCATAAAATTCAATTTTTGCTCTGTGCTCTATGCTCTCTTCTATCAGTAACTGGTTTTCAATTATAACTTTATTCAGGGTTCTTTGCAACTCATCAGTTTGTTTACTCTCTGATTTCTATTTTTCTTGCAGATTTAGAAAATCTGACATAAGTTTGTTTAATTTGTGTTCAAGGTTAAGATTGTCTTGATTTACCTTATGTTCTGATGTTTCAGGTAGTTCACTAGTAAGTGCCATGAGACAGAAATTTGCCATCTCTTCTTCTTCTTCATCAGAAGAGTTTGACAGCCATGTATTTGTCCCAGCTATCAAACTGACTTGTTGTTACTTCTTGGCTTCTTCCAGGTTCTTCTCATAGTATGCAACATCCTTCAGTTTCTTATTTTTGCACTCTGATGCATAGTGACCCTTTTGTTTACATTTGTAACACACAATTTCTGTTTTTCCTTTATATCTTGATCTTCCTTCCATCCTCCCTTTATCACTTTTCTGGTACCTCTGACCACCTCCCCTTAACCTCTGCCTGAAAAATTTTGGTGAGCAATGCAATTGCTTCTACAAAAGCAGAAAAATCTGATGATGTATCAGAATTTTCAATATTTTGGCAGTTTGAGGTTTGTGGATCACATATGGGTCTTCTTTGTGAGTTTGAGATTAAAGCTAAAGATCCACCTCTTTGATTTGATTCTTCATATATCTCTTCTTCTCTGGGGACTAGAATGCTATATAAGTCATGAAGACTAGAATGCTATATAAGTCATGAAGACTCATATTACCTAGTTCTAAGGTGGAGGACAAAGTCATGGTTAGACTTCTCCATTCTCTAGGCAAAGCATCCAGAAATTTTAAATTCCTTTAATCATTTGATTTTACAATCCCAAATTTCTTTAGCTCATTTAAAAGTTTTGCAAATCTATTATAGGTTTCACAAAGTTTTTCATTTGGTAAACTTTTAAATCTCTCATAGGAGGAAACACAGTGTGTTCTTTTGTTTCTCTTCATCCTTTCCGCTCCTTCACAAAGATTTTCTAACTGGTCACATATCTCTTTAACTGATGCACATGCATCAACTTGAGAGAATATGTCATCGGGAAGTGCCATTATCAAAAGTGATTTGGCCCTTTCATCTGCAGCCACCAGTTCCTTGTCTTCTTGGCTCCAAAGACTTTGATTTTTGGGAGCCAAAGAGGCAGGGACTCCTGGTGATTGATCAGTTGATGGAATAGCTGGTATTTCAGTTGTTGGTACACATGGACCCCTTTCAATGGATTGAACTAGAGTTCGGTCATGTCCATTAAGGAAGTTGACCATCCTAATTTTCCATTGTGGGTATTCCTCTCTGACCAAGGTCAGAGGTTTAGACATTGAACCAATGTTGAAAGCATTATTCCATGTTTGAAAGTTTGCCATGTCACACCCCCAAAATCCACACGCGGAGTATCACCGCTTGGGAGCGTGACTGACCAGGATCAAGCCACCAATCATATTGAACATGTAATTAATATCAAGTAAAATAAATGTAAATCAATCATTCAATACGATAGGTGTTCAAAACATAATCATAGTTTCAAAGTGTAGCGGAAGCATAAGTATGAAAACCCAATGTGTAACATAAGTTCAAATGTTTAAATGTTTTAACATGGCATTCACGATCCATGCACCACAACGACCTGCTCCTCCCTGTGCAAGCTCCATGTATCTAACGACCTGCAAGGCATGTAACAGAGGATCAACAACTAGTTGAGCGAGTTCACAGTTTATAGTTCGGTATATGTAATAGTATAGTAAGCCTTGTATTCGTTCATTAAGTCATGTATCGTAATAGTTCGTATCGCGGCCCTTCAGGCATGTATGCGAAGATTAGGGAAAGTTCTCAAGTATTCTAGACTAGGTATGTTTGTATCGCGGCCACCCGGCACCTGTGCGAAGTTTTAGTGTATAGTTCGCAGCCTTCCTAGGCATGTGTGCGAAGATTAGTCATATTATCGCAGCCACCCTGGCATGTGTGCGAAGATCAGTCATATTATCGCAGCCAACCCTGGCGTGTGTGCGAAGATCAGTTCTATAAGCATCACTAGTCTAGCAGTATCTTAACTAATCACCTTCCTCACCCGAGGATCATATCACTACGTTCCAATATCTAGAGAAGTACAAATGAATAAATCAATCCCATTCCCACCCTGGGAACCCCATGCCTTGGCTGTGTGAACTCACCTTGGTTTGCTCGGTATGCTATGCTCTAGGGTTTATCAAATGTCTAAGTCCATTACACACGACCTAGGATACATTGCACATGATTCATTCAATTAGGGTTTACCAATCCTTGATATTCAAGCAACTGTGTTTTGTGTGTTTATTGTGTACATGATGATACCACATAGAATGTTCACACATGTAGGATCATACAGTTGCATTCAATATCATACAACCATATACATAGAATCATACATCACGTAAGCAGTCAATCCTATTCACATAATTCATGCGTAGTGTCCCTGATTTCACGGTTTAATCTTACGTGGATATTAATCTAGTTGCCACTGTTAACATACTTTATACATTTAGCAGTGTTAATAACTTCACATGTTTAACGAAGTCAGGGACTTAACAAAGTGTCATACACAGCTTAACAGAATTAACATTATATAACATGCAGCTCTTTGTTTCGAATTGATCATTACACAACATCAGACAGGGCCTTGCCCTTTGCAAAACTCAGACAAGTGTGTGGGGGGGGGGGGGGGGGTTTCCCCTGTTTAAAGGTCGGACATGAGAACAAGGGTTTGAAACTCGGACCAATGGGGCCATAGGCCACAAAGTCGGACCATGGAGGTTTTGGGAGTTAAAACTCAGACTTGTGGCAAGGGTTAAAACTCGGACCAATGGTCTTGGGTTAAAAGTCGGACCCTTAGTCTATACACAAAACTCGGACTTCAATCACAAACAAGCAAAACTCGGACAAAGGATGTGTCACAAAGTCGGACCCCTTTCTAAGGTTAAAGGTCGGACTTAGGGGTGAGTTTTACATAAAACTCGGACCAATACCCAGGCCATAAAACTCGGACTAAAGGTGTGTTCATCATGAAACTCCGATATATGCTTTCTTGTATTAAACTCGGATCAAGGCCCTCCCTTTTGTTCAAACTCAGAAATCACAAACATCAAGAATTCGGACCATGCATAACATTATAAAACTCAGACAACGTTTAACAAGTAGGAAGGTCGGACAACCTCATCACTTAAAACTCAGACGATCTAAATCATGCACAAAACTCAGACAATTAACATTAAGGTTACGAAACTCAGACAAGCATATACCTTCACAAAACTCTGAGAAACAATTCAATCATTCGTTCTTTGCATCATAACAGTTACGTTTCTTGGTTTCTAACCCTAATTTCATACATATTGACGGCATAATCATAATCAATCAACCTATGATTAACAACAAAAATCATGACAGGAATAATCTATCAAGTGTGCAACTAATCATCATCATAATCACAATTATCTAGAATGAAATCAAAATCACAGAGGTATCATATGAGAGCTAGGGTTTTCATGAACACACAATCAAGAATTGATAATGATCAAACAATTAATTAGGTTTACAAGTATTACAATAATCGATAAACAATTACCTTGAATGATTCTAGTGAAAGATGAATCAAAAGTGATGAATATCTTGCCAATGATTTGGTGATGATTGCCAGAGAATGTGAAGTACGTGCTTTGGTTTTGTGAAAATGATTAGTGAACAAAGGATTAGGGTTAAGTATCATTAGGATTTCACTAATTGCTCTCTACACCCTGAATTACTATATCTTACAATAGTACACCATCTCACATCAATTTCACAGTTTCACCACCAAGTTCACATATTTGACAAGTCTTTCTAAATTAACAAACAACCATACATAAATCACACAATACACTTCATTGAATCAAAACGTATACTATTCCATAGCAATCAATTGTGCAAATAAACAACTAATCAATACATGAACGTGCAATAAATGCGAAATAGAAATCTTGGAAATTGGAGTTGTCACATTATCCCCAACTTAAAAGAAATTTCGTCCCGAAATTTAGCATGCGGTTACTGAGGAAGCTAGGTAAGTTATATCGTTCACTGGTTTTCCTGGGGTGTCACATCATCCCCCGTTGATTTGGAATTTCGTCCCGAAATTCCGCAGTGGTAGCTTCAGTCTCAGTAGTGGCTGCATTGGTTTCGAATAACTGGGGGTACTTTTCTGTCATCTGATCTTCGCGTTCCCAGGTGTACTCTGGGCCACGTCGGGAGTTCCAACGAACTCGAACAAGAGGGATTTTCTTGCTTTTGAGGACCTTAACATCCCGGTCCGTGATTTCAACTGGCTCCTCGACGAACTGCAACCGCTCGTCGATAGTGAGTTCCTTAAAAGGAACTATGAGGGTCTCATCTGACAGGCACTTCTTCAGATTCGACACGTGAAATACGTTGTGAACTGCACCGAGTTCAGCTGGTAGGTTAAGTCTGTAGGCTACCTTGCCTATTCTTTCAGTGATTTCGAATGGTCCCACATACCGTGGATTGTGCTTGCCTCGTTTACCAAATCTAACCACACCCTTCTAGGGTGAGACTTTGAGTAGCACTCGATCCCCAACTTGGAACTTGAGCGGTTTTCTGCGTAGGTCAGCGTAGCTTCTCTGGCGATCACGAGCCGCCGCCATGCGTTGTCGTATCTGTGCTATTCGTTCAGTAGCGTCAATTACCATTTCTGGACCTGTGATCTGACCATCCCCCACCTCTGCCCAACAGAGAGGTGACCGGCATTTACGTCCGTACAATGCCTCGAATGGAGCGGCTTGGATGCTGGTGTGGTAACTGTTATTATACGAAAACTCCACCAAAGGGAGATGCTTTTCCCAGCCGTTGCCGAAGTCAATAACACATGCCCGCAGCATGTCTTCTAGGGTTTGAATCGTGCGCTCAGACTGCCCATCCGTCTGAGGGTGATACGCTGTGCTCATGTCTAAACGAGAGCCAAATGCTTTGTGCATCACTTGCCAAAGTTCTGAGGTGAATCGTGCATCTCGATCCGATATAATGGAGGTGGGCACCCCGTGCCTCGAAACAACTTCTTTAAGATAAACGTCTGCGAGGGTGGAGAACTTATCCGTTTCCTTAATAGCCAGGAAGTGTGCAGACTTGGTGAGTCGATCCACGATCACCCATATAGTATCATTCCCACGCTGAGATCTAGGCAGACCGGTAACAAAATCCATGGAAATTTCTTCCCATTTCCACTGTGGTATCCTGGGTTGTTGCAGTAGGCCTGAGGGTTTCTGGTACTCTGTTTTGACTCTCGCACAAGTCAAACATTTGCCGACGTACTTTGCGATGAGGGCTTTCATGCTAGGCCCCCAGTATGTTGTTCTAATGTCGTGGTACATTTTATCCGAACCTGGATGTACCGAGTAGCGAGACTTATGAGCTTCATCCATCACAAGTTCTCGTAAACCGCCATACAGTGGAACCCAAATACGTCCTGTTACATAGTAGGCGCCGTCTTCCCTCTGTTCTAATCATTGCTTCGAGCCGCGTAAGGCTTCAGCCTTTACGTTTTTCTGGTTTCAATGATTCCACCTGAGCATCTCGTATTTGTGCAGGAAGATCAGACTGAATAGTGAGCTGCAAGGCTCGTACACGCCTAGGTAGAGTGTCCTTTCGACTGAGTGCGTCAGCCACAACATTTGCTTTGCCTGGATGGTACCTGATGGCGTATTCGAAATCATTAAGTAACTCGACCCATCGTCGTCGACACATGTTCAATTCTTTCTGCTTGAAGATATGCTCGAGACTCCTGTGATCGGTGTAAATAGTGCACTTGGTACCGTACAGGTAATGTCGCCATATCTTAAGCGCAAAAACAACAGCTCCCAGCTCTAAATCGTGCGTCGTGTAGTTCCATTCATGAACTTTGAGTTGACGAGAAGCGTAGGCAATAACTTTATCCCGCTGCATCAATACACAACCAAGCC
This sequence comes from Helianthus annuus, assembly GCF_002127325.2. Taxonomy (NCBI): domain Eukaryota; kingdom Viridiplantae; phylum Streptophyta; class Magnoliopsida; order Asterales; family Asteraceae; genus Helianthus; species Helianthus annuus. Next base: position 70,670,049 of record NC_035442.2, on the reverse strand, counting down.
CCTGTATCGATGCATCACAATAGACCACAAAATCATCTGTGCCCTCTGGCAATGAGAGAATAGGTGCGCTGCAAAGCCTATCCTTTAAGTACTGAAAAGCGGTTTCCTGTGTATTACCCCAACGATAGGTAACACCTTTCTGCGTCAGCATTGTAAGCAGCTGTGCGATCTTGGAGAAGTCTTTAATGAATCGCCTGTAATACCCCGCCAAACCCAAGAATTGGCGTATTTCCGTTGGTGTACGCGGTGCAGGCCAGTTCCTGATCGAATCTACCTTGGATGGATCGACATGAATCCCATCCCTATTCACCACATCGCCTAAGAAGTGGACTTCACGAAGCCAGAAGTCGCATTTTGAAAACTTGGCGTACAGTCGTTCCTTTCGAAGAAGTTCCAAGATAAGACGTAAGTGCTGCTCGTGTGACAACCCGAATCTCTAAAGTTAGCATTACTTAAACTTCACAATCTTTGGCGTTGGAATTACATGTGTACATCACTGAATATTTATGTGTGAATGCTAATTATACATGAAATCGTTAAGCGTGTTAAATGTGTGCTAAACGTGTTATATATGTTTAAATACTTAGGTCGATATGGCATATTCGTACGTACGTAGTAGAGCAATATTAATCTGGGCCGGAGGCCACACTACCTCTCCTCGGCCTGTTCTTCTTGAAACCCGCATGCCCTAATGTTATATATGTAACATATGTGGTGTGGCCCATAATCATATAATCGCACATACCTTTGGGCCGCAGCACTTATATTATGAGTTCCTCATATGTTAGAATTGTGTTATTTAAGTGGGTTATGGAGGGCGGGTATAGTCCATCACTTGGGGACATTGGATCTTGGCCCATAACAGTTAAAGTCCAGCAGAGCCCACACCCCCTTGAAGCCCACATATCACGTATGTTACTATACGTAACACAGGTAGAGATGCCCCCATAATTCCCTAACCGCACAAAAGATTATAAACCCTAGTTTCCTTCTACCCCTCCCTTGAATCACGACGACAGTTGATCCCTTACCCCCTCATCAGCGAGACATCATCTCTGTTGGGCGAACCTCGGTTAGTAGATTTTGTGTTTATTATTAATTGTGATCTGGAAGTAACAAATTATAGATGTATGTTGATGTTGTTTATGTGAAATCTTATCAACTTTAATTTTTGTGTGAATCATATTAAATAAGAATCTGGTGATTAGCTGTTTGCATGTTGTTACTCGATGGCTATATATTGATTACTGGTTGATTATTTTCCTGATTTCCTGATTAAGCTATGTTGAATAAACGCACGATGGCCATGTGGTGATTATGTGATAATTTATTATTGTTTTCTTATATGTGGATTGCCGGTAGTTTCTAGAATATTAACATGTTATATTAAGGGTTTAAATGATGAAGGTTAGGGTGCATGGTAGTGTGAATTCTTGATTTGGAAGCGACATATTAATCTGATAGGGTTTTAAATATGTGCATGGGCATTAGGGATGGTTATCAAAGTCTAGTACTGAATCGTTAATGTTGGGTAATGATATATGGAATATGATGATAGGAACTTGATGATTTTATTAATGGATAGTAGTAACAGTAGGTCCATATCAACCTCTTTTTAAGATTGAAATTGGTTAAAAATAGAGGGAACTGAGGCCTAGGGTGGACATTTGTAACTGGACTACTTAGCTATAGTTGATTTATAATTGGACTCGTGTAACATCAGTGATGGGCCGCTTAGGCTGGGCTGGTGATTGAAGTGGTACCGTAAGAGTATAGTGGGCCGGGGGGTTCCATGAGTTAGGGTATTAATAACAAAAACAATTCTGTTACCTTTTAGATTGTGTTGATGAATTTGATTAATTATCATACATGTAACATTATTAATTATATATGTTGAATACATGACCCAGAATCCCTAGTGCCATTATGTATATGATTAATTGCTGACATGTGGTATTGATAAATGTAATTAAGAAGCCGTGAAGAGCCGAGACATGTAAAGCTAATTGTGAACGAAATCACTTGTGATATGGTTTGGTATGAACTTGTATTGGTTAATTAAACTGTTTGCTATGGTCAATGTAATAACCTAAGTGCTTTTGTTTGTAACCTGTGTGTTAAATGCAAAGAACGCCTATTTTTACGTATACCTGAAATTGACTAATTTTGGTAACCACGATAGGGCTTGGTTGATCACTTTTGATAAACGAGTATTTAAAATCTACCGAGCAATGGAAGGTGAGTTCATCTCTTGAGCATGCGTCCCGGTGGTTGGGACAGTCAGTGGGTATCCCATGGGAGGGATAAGTCTTTTGGGTCAAAACGGAAATGTTGGATAATATACTCTTCCTATCACCTTTAAAGTCCCTCCGTGTTGTTTGGTTACCTGGGAGGTAACATGGTATTAGTTAGTAGCGCTACTTAGGTTTGGCAACCTCACCCCGTACCTGGGAGGACGGGTGTTGAACTAATGACCTAGTCATGACCAATGCTTTGATAGGAGCATTGGAGAAAGGGCAAAATAATCAGAAGCCGTCTTGTATTGGGGTATTATCAACATTGTTTTCAACATTACTTTCGGAATTAAATTCAATGGATTAACTAAACACTTGGTAACCAACGTTTTCGTAAAACTATGAACTCACCAGCGTTGTCTGATACACTTGTTGCATGCTCGCAGGTCGTTAGATATCTTGAATTTGGGACTTGCTGTCTGGAGTAGCTGGAGTGGTCATTGGTCGAACTGGATGAATACATGTGATGGAATTACTGATATCATACATTGGTTTTGAAACAGTTTATCTGTGGTTTACTATTTGCTTCCGCTGAACAGTGTTGGGTATATTTAAACTTATTGTTGATACTTTTTATTAATAAGTGATGATTTTCATTTAAAAACTTGTATGGGTTCAACATGATTAGTGGCTCGTTATTGGTTTGTCACATGCCTAGCAGGGTTTTCCATGGGTGGTATTTTGGGGGGGGGTGTGACAGTTTGGTATCAGAGCCACTGGTTATAGTGAACTTGGTTTTAAAACGTTTTTATAAAACCAGACTATAACCGAACAGTACCGAAATCGACCATGACACTCAGCTCCAGACTGCAAGGTTCGTTTCTCATCTACTATTGCATAGTATATCTAGTGTACACTTATGTATTACATTACACGTGAATGCACACTTGGCACCGTAGTATGAGCCCTTATGTTACCAACTCCTGTTATATGATCTGTTAGTGTGACACTGCCCATTGGCTATTGTGATTCTTGATCCTGTAAAACCTTTCGTTTGCTATTTGAATGTGGGGAACCTTCTAGCGCAAGTTAAGAGGCACTGAGATAAGCATGCAAATCGCCTTATTATTATGGGTGCACACATAATAATAATTTGGGGTGCATGTGAGTCCAAGTGAGGCTTAACGAGTGTGAGAGGGGTTCTGCTCTGTTAATGGATGTTATGTTAGAACTTAGCAGTCTATAGGATTGATAGCAGCGATTGTCTCCTACTCGAACATGATCTTTTCACCCCTTTCTGAATCCTTACGAATCTCGATGCTATTGAGTATCACCTGATCACACATCTGAACACCTAGCGAACTGTGTAGAATGTGAGGTGCTAGTACGAACGTCCCTGAGTTGGATGGCTCAGCGCTAGATGAATGGACTATACTTTCCTCACTTATCCTTGTTTGCTGGAACTTAGCATGTTGACGCCTTAGATCCCGAAGTGCGATCACTTCTGCAACACTCTCGCGACATACCGTGTATTACTCAGTCAACTTGCAAGAACGATGGACAAGAGGGTAAACGTAATACCTTACCAACCTTAGTAATGGACGACCCTGATTACCAGCAACGAACATCAGCAGTTTGACGCTAATCGAATCTTTAACCCTAGTAAGCGACTTATGGAGTCGACTCTTACAAATCAATTGAGGCACAAGCAGTGACAACTGATTACAGTGTGGAATGTGTGACTACCAACACAGTGATTAGCGCTTTAGGGCGTGGCACAGAAGGTGGAAAAAAATGGACTTGGTTGGTGAAAGATCGTAGGGTTTCGTTTCAAGCAACGACATTGAAGGCAACAATCATGGCAACACTAGGGTACTTGTAATAGTGGCCTACAGTATGGAAATGAAGGTGCCTATGGCATGGATTGGCCGTTGATAATTGAAAACGACAACAACCAAGGGAAAGATGACAGTATTGGGAATCCGCGTGATCGTAACAACAACACCGGTAGTGGTGCTTGTGGAAGGGCAATTAGGATTGGCGTAGGCGACGCCAAGCATAATAACAACTTGGTAGCTTGCATGGGTAGCTAACCGCTTCGTCTCGATTCTGTTTAACCCAGATGCTTCTCGAAACCAAACCTGTTATGGAACCGGCTGATGGCAAGTCAAATGAAGCCTTGTATGTCCTTTTGGATGCAAACTCGACCTTGTGGAGCAAGTGTTCGACATCTACCCTTGATAGTTTTGTTATAGTAGCTAGTGTGGATTGGTTATCTAGATAACACGCAGACATACCTTGTGAGGAGAATATTTGTGTGGAGAATCGTTATTTGTTCTAAAGCAACAGAGTGGTGCAAAGGTTAGCGCCATTTCAACTATGAAGGACCAGAGGTGTATACGGAGGGATCACCTCGCTACGTTAGCAACCGTTACTGATGTTGAGGCTAAGGAAAAGAGGATCGAGGATCCACCAATTGTTCGTGATTCCTCTCAGTGTGCTACCCGAAGAGCTTACAGATTTACTTCCACCACGGTTAGGCAGAATCTCAGTTTGAACTCACGACAGGGGCAACCCTGATTACTCGTGCTACCTACTGTCTTGCACCAGGAGGGTTGCAAGGACTATCTACAGGAACTGTTGGACAGGAGTTTTATTGGACATAGTTTTTGTTCGCTTTGGGAAGTCCCAGCTATATTCGGGAAGATAAAGCCTTTTCGCATGTGTACTGATTATCCAGAACTCAGCAAGGTGACAATCAAGAACTGTTTGCCTCGACCATGTATTGACAGAAGATCAAGAGGAGAATGTTCCTGAAACGGCCTATCGAACGCAATACGGCCATTGTGACTTTGTACACCATGACCATTGAGTTAATCAACACACCAGCAGCTTTATGGACCACATGAATCAACCGTATTTATGGATGACGTTCTGGATCATTTCCAAGAGGAAGGAACATCATGGGCGACATTTGTATCTTATTTTAGAGCTCCTGAGGGAGGAGCCATTCCGCGCGAAGTCTTGTTTAGTGTAACATCTAGATTCGAGAGATGCGTTTGATCATGTAACCAACGAAGTGGGAATACCTGTGGATCTTGCCAGGACCCATTTTGCTAGAAACTGATCGACACTAAGGATTCCTTCGGGGATGCAGCGATTTATTGGTTTCGCTGAATACTATCGTAGATTCATCACGGGATTTTTGAAGATTGCGCAGCCTTAACCTCTTTAGCACAGCGGGGAGCTGTGAACTCATGGCAACCAAAATAGGAGGACGTCTTCTCAGCTTTGAAAGCCAACCCTGTAACGCACTGAGCATCACTTGAATCCGAGGGTACTGATGATCTGGCGGTATACCATGATAGTTCGAATCAGAGTCCCAGTTACACACTGATGCAACATGAGAGGGCGATGGCTTACGTGGTGGAGTTACAGCAAGAACTGCACGAGTCACGACCTGCCGTGGAAGCCGTAGTCTTTGGATTTAAATTGGAGGCATTACTTGGACGGTACCGGATGCACCACTTAGACCGATCACAAGGGCCTCCCATGTACCCTGGCTACAAGAGAGTTAAATCAGTTAACGGCATCGCTGGATGGAACTTTTGAATGAATACGACCGTGAAACCTGGACGTGCACGAGCTTTGCAGCCCGCTATCCACTCTAACATATCTGATCAGACCCGCCTTGTTCAAATTGAAGAACTGGAGGAAGAGAGTTCTCAAGATTGACCCATGTGGGGCATAGGGAAGCCACATTTCGCAAGTCGGACGATATTTGCTACTTCATGGAACGGATATGGACCTCACTATACAGCAACGTTAGGGAACTGGTGCAGGTAAAACACGCGGGCCTCGATATCCTATTCATCTGAGTTTTGATAGGATGTATTAACACCTGAAGACCATGTACGGGTGACTGGGCCTGAAGGCCCACATAGACATGCATGGGAACGACGTTTAACTTGTGGGAAAGTCCAGGTGGGATATTAGCAACCAGAAACACATATATGAAACGAGAGCAGACTGCCATGGGTTTTATCACTGGTCTATTTACAACTCGAAATGAAAACATTATCACATGGATGATCGTTGATGGACTCACGTCACCAGCACACATTCTTGCAATCAAGAAAACTGATGAGTCTTCATAGTCATGAGTGTCCCTCTGAGAGAGGCGGCTTTTGGGCACAAGGTGCCAACTTCTGTTACGTCTGATTTTGATCTATGCTTGATTTATGACAAGCAACACACAACATCCTTGGCTCACATCTAGACATGAGCATTACTTATCACTGTAGGACAACCGGACAGAGTAACAAACTCTCCTGACACTCGAAGACATGCTGCGAGTATGTGCGTGACTGGCTTTGGTGCATTTTGGAAGGACTTTTACCTATGGTTGAATACTACTGCGGCAGTTATCATCTTGGTAACCAGACAGCTCTATTGAGGCATTACATAGACAATAATGCCAACCTTCTTGTTAGACTGTGATGGTTGACAACTTAATCACTGGTCCAGGACTGGTACTTGAAACTCTTGGGAAGGTTGTTTGGATCGGGAGTCGATTGGCGACAACGCGTGACTATCAGGAAAGCTGATAAACTTAGGAAAACGCTGGAAGATCACTGTAGGCGATCGTATCGTGTTGAAAGTCTCACCCTGGGAGGGTGTGGGATGCTTGGGAAGCATGGCAAGCTTAACTGACGTCATGATGGACCAATCAACAGTTCGGGAGGAACCGGTAGTGTAACCTACAAACTCGAGTGACCCGACGAATCGGGTAACGTACGCGACGTCATTTATGTTTCGGATCTAAGGCAGTAGTTGTCTGATGAAATACGTGCAATACCTTTACTGGAGGAATTTATTTAACACGTGGACCACGAAGTCAAGGTTCATTAACATAGTCGTATCCCGAATGTGGGAGTTCATGTGGGAACGCGAGGATCAGATGAAGCTCAAGTATCCTCAACTCTTTCCTAATGACCAATTTAATTCTGGTTCTACTGGTGAATTTCGGGACGAAATTCCTCTTCAAGTAGGCGATGATGTGGCACCTGAGGAAAATCCGCAACAGTATTGATTTATCACTTCATTCCTTTGTGTTTGCCTGTTAAATTTCGGGACGAAATTTCTTTCAAGTTGGGGATGATGTGACAACCCGAATCTCTAAAGTTAGCATTACTTAAACTTCACAATCTTTGGCGTTGGAATTACATGTGTACATCACTGAATATTTATGTGTGAATGCTAATTATACATGAAATCGTTAAGCGTGTTAAATGTGTGCTAAACGTGTTATATATGTTTAAATACTTAGGTCGATATGGCATATTCGTACGTACGTAGTAGAGCAATATTAATCTGGGCCGGAGGCCACACTACCTCTCCTCGGCCTGTTCTTCTTGAAACCCGCATGCCCTAATGTTATATATGTAACATATGTGGTGTGGCCCATAATCATATAATCGCACATACCTTTGGGCCGCAACACTTATATTATGAGTTCCTCATATGTTAGAATTGTGTTATTTAAGTGGGTTATGGGGGGCGGGTATAGTCCATCACTTGGGGACATTGGATCTTGGCCCATAACAGTTAAAGTCCAGCAGAGCCCACACCCCCTTGAAGCCCACATATCACGTATGTTACTATACGTAACACAGGTAGAGATGCCCGCATAATTCCCTAACCGCACAAAAGATTATAAACCCTAGTTTCCTTCTACCCCTCCCTTGAATCACGACGACAGTTGATCCCTTACCCCCTCATCAGCGAGACATCATCTCTGTTGGGTGAACCTTGGTTAGTAGATTTTGTGTTTATTATTAATTGTGATCTGGAAGTAACAAATTATAGATGTATGTTGATGTTGTTTATGTGAAATCTTATCAACTTTAATTGTTGTGTGAATCATATTAAATAAGAATCTGGTGATTAGCTGTTTGCATGTTGTTACTCGATGGCTATATAATGATTACTGGTTGATTATTTTCCTGATTTCCTGATTAAGCTATGTTGAATAAACGCACGATGGCCATGTGGTGATTATGTGATAATTTATTATTGTTTTCTTATATGTGGATTGCCGGTAGTTTCTAGAATATTAACGTGTTATATTAAGGGTTTAAATGATGAAGGTTAGGGTGCATGGTAGTGTGAATTCTTGATTTGGAAGCGACATATTAATCTGATAGGGTTTTAAATATGTGCATGGGCATTAGGGATGGTTATCAAAGTCTAGTACTGGATCGTTAATGTTGGGTAATGATATATGGAATATGATGATAGGAACTTGATGATTTTATTAATGGATAGTAGTAACAGTAGGTCCATATCAACCTCTTTTAAAGATTGAAATTGGTTAAAAATAGAGGGAACTGAGGCCTAGGGTGGACATTTGTAACTGGACTACTTAGCTATAGTTGATTTATAATTGGACTCGTGTAACATCAGTGATGGGCCGCTTAGGCTGGGCTGGTGATTGAAGTGGTACCGTAAGAGTATAGTGGGCCGGGGGGTTCCATGAGTTAGGGTATTAATAACAAAAACAATTCTGTTACCTTTTAGATTGTGTTGATGAATTTGATTAATTATCATACATGTAACATTATTAATTATATATGTTGAATACATGACCCAGAATCCCTAGTGCCATTATGTATATGATTAGTTGCTGACATGTGGTATTGATAAATGTAATTAAGAAGCCGTGAAGAGCCGAGACATGTAAAGCTAATTGTGAACGAAATCACTTGTGATATGGTTTGGTATGAACTTGTATTGGTTAATTAAACTGTTTGCTATGGTTAATGTAATAACCTAAGTGCTTTTGTTTGTAACCTGTGTGTTAAATGCAAAGAACGCCTATTTTTACGTATACATGAAATTGACTAATTTTGGTAACCACGATAGGGCTTGGTTGATCACTTTTGATAAACGAGTATTTAAAATCTACCGAGCAATGGAAGGTGAGTTCATCTCTTGAGCATGCGTCCCGGTGGTTGGGACAGTCAGTGGGTATCCCATGGGAGGGATAAGTCTTTTGGGTCAAAACGGAAATGTTGGATAATATACTCTTCCTATCACCTTTAAAGTCCCTCCGTGTTGTTTGGTTACCTGGGAGGTAACATGGTATTAGTTAGTAGCGCTACTTAGGTTTGGCAACCTCACCCCGTACCTGGGAGGATGGGTGTTGAACTAATGACCTAGTCATGACCAATGCTTTGATAGGAGCATTGGAGAAAGGGCAAAATAATCAGAAGCCGTCTTGTATTGGGGTATTATCAACATTGTTTTCAACATTACTTTCGGAATTAAATTCAATGGATTAACTAAACACTTGGTAACCAACGTTTTCGTAAAACTATGAACTCACCAGCGTTGTCTGATACACTTGTTGCATGCTCGCAGGTCGTTAGATATCTTGAATTTGGGACTTGCTGTCTGGAGTAGCTGGAGTGGTCATTGGTCGAACTGGATGAATACATGTGATGGAATTACTGATATCATACATTGGTTTTGAAACAGTTTATCTGTGGTTTACTATTTGCTTCCGCTGAACAGTGTTGGGTATATTTAAACTTATTGTTGATACGTTTTATTAATAAGTGATGATTTTCATTTAATAACTTGTATGGGTTCAACATGATTAGTGGCTCGTTATTGGTTTGTCACATGCCTAGCAGGGTTTTCCATGGGTGGTATTTTGGGGGGTGTGACAGCTCGTGTTCCTCCTGACTCTTGGAGTAGATCAGAATGTCGTCAATGAAAACTATGACGAACTTGTCAAGATAGGGTTTGCACACCCTGTTCATAAGATCCATGAAAACTGCAGGCGCATTCGTTAGCCCAAATGGCATGACTAGGAACTCGTAGTGGCCGTAGTGAGTTCTGAATGCTGTCTTAGAGACATCCTCATCCCGGACTCTCAGCTGATGATAACCTGGCCTTAGATCAATCTTGGAGTAGTAGCTCGACCCTTGCAACTGGTCGAATAAGTCATCAATACGAGGAAGAGGATAACTGTTCTTCACTGTGACCTTGTTCAGTTCGCGGTAAACAATGTACATCCTGAAAATTCCATCTTTCTTCTTCACAAACCGTACTGGAGCTCCCCAAGGCGAAGAGCTAGGATGAATAAAGCCGTTATCCAAGAGCTCTTGTAGTTGCTTTGACAGTTCTTCCAGTTCAGTTGGAGCTAATCGATACGGCGCGCGAGCTATAGGTGCTGCTCCTGGAGCTAGCTCGACTTGAAACTCGACCTGACGATGAGGCGGTAGACCAGGTAAATCTTCAGGAAACACTTGAGGAAAATCACATACAACTGGAATATCCTCCAATTTCTTTTCCCTTGCAGATGCATCGGTGACAAGTGCCAGAATGGCAGTGTGACCCTTTCGTAAACATTTCTGTGCCTTCAAGAAAGAGATGATGCCAACCACAGCACCCCTCTTGTCGCCTTGAACTTCGAGAGGTTCTTGACCAGAACGAGGAATGCGAACAATCTTTTCTTTGCATAGGATTTCTACTTGCTGTTGCTGCTGGCGATTCTGATCTGCAGGCCGTGGGCACCTAAATCCTTAGCTTCATGGCCCATCTTGAGACACCTCTGGGAATGTCCCTCGTTGCACTAACCACTATGGTGTCTGTTGCATTTGTTACACAGTGGGTGAACTCCCCGATATCCACCCTGCCCCTGACCACCAGAAGTTGGCTGACCTGGGCTCTGGTGATCACTATTCTTGCGCTGCTGCTGTGCTTGAGACTGAACGGTAGCGGAACCCTTGCTGGAATACCCATCCCATTTTCGCTAGTTGTCACTAGGAGTAGCGGGAGTAGCAGAAGTGGTAGCGGTAGTAGTAGCGCTGATACAACTAGGCTGCCTGTTCTGTTCCACTGCCTGATCCGTGAGGCGATGAGCAAAACGCTGAATGTCTTGGATATTGTCGAGGTGAGCCGATGTCACATGGCTCTGAATCTCTGAGGCTAGACCCTTGAGGTACATTTCGATGCGTTTGATTGGAGGGTCCACCATGGTTGGACACAAGATGGTCAGTTCGTTCGACCGTTTCGTATAAGCTCCAAATTCTGACCCCGTCATTTTTAGATGATAAAGCTCCACTTCCAACTTGTGGATGTCATCACGCGTGCAGTATTCTCGTTTGAAGAGTTCCTTGAAATCGTTCCAAGGTGTGGCATTAGCAGCTGCCAACCCTAAAATCTGAACTTGCGCGTTCCACCAGGTTAGCACGATTCCTTCTAATGTGCCAGTGGAGTACTTCACCCTGCGAGCCTCAGGGCATTCACACATCTCGAATACCGACTCGAGCTTCTCAACCCAATGGAGGAGTCCCACCGCTCCTTCTGTGCCACTGAAAGTGCCTGGACGACAGTCCATGAAGTTGTTGAATGTGTAGATAGGTTGCTGTGAGTTCTGACCCGTTGTGCGAGGAAAATAGGTCAAGGTTAAGCGCGAGTGTTGGGTCACGAGAGTAGGATTCTAACATCCTAGGATAGGTTTGGAATAGCAGGTTATACCTCCTACTTGTGGGGCTGCAAGCGCCGCAACAACTTGTTCGTTAATGAGAGCCGTCAACTGGGCTTGAGTCATGTTAACACGTCCAAACATGATCGAGTAGTAAAAGTAGCATAAGTGTGAATGGTTCGCGAGTAGTGCGATGACAGAAGAGTGTAAGCACATAGGTGTTCTCAAGTAATAACAAGTAGTGAGCAAAGTAATGTAAGCATACTACGAGCAAAGTTCTATGCAATTCTTGCATGTAGGCAATAAACATAAACCTTATTACCTAGGATGTTGAGTCTTGCACGTGGAGCGAAGCGTCGTTGTGGATCGTTGAGAGCACTGTTCTGGTTATAGTCTGGTTTTAATAAAAACAATTTCCCATATTAAAACCAAGTTCTCTATAACCAATGGCTCTGATACCAATCTGTCACACCCCCAAAATCCACACGCGGAGTATCACCGCTTGGGAGCGTGACTGACCAGGATCAAGCCACCAATCATATTGAACATGTAATTAATATCAAGTAAAATAAATGTAAATCAATCATTCAATACGATAGGTGTTCAAAACATAATCATAGTTTCAAAGTGTAGCGGAAGCATAAGTATGAAAACCCAATGTGTAACATAAGTTCAAATGTTTAAATGTTTTAACATGGCATTCACGATCCATGCACCACAACGACCTGCTCCTCCCTGTGCAAGCTCCATGTATCTAACGACCTGCAACGCATGTAACAGAGGATCAACAACTAGTTGAGCGAGTTCACAGTTTATAGTTCGGTATATGTAATAGTATAGTAAGCCTTGTATTCGTTCATTAAGTCATGTATCGTAATAGTTCGTATCGCGGCCCTTCAGGCATGTATGCGAAGATTAGGGAAAGTTCTCAAGTATTCTAGACTAGGTATGTTTGTATCGCGGCCACCCGGCACCTGTGCGAAGTTTTAGTGTATAGTTCGCTGCCTTCCTAGGCATGTGTGCGAAGATTAGTCATATTATCGCAGCCACCCTGGCATGTGTGCGAAGATCAGTCATATTATCGCAGCCAACCCTGGCGTGTGTGCGAAGATCAGTTCTATAAGCATCACTAGTCTAGCAGTATCTTAACCAATCACCTTCCTCACCTGAGGATCATATCACTACGTTCCATTATCTAGAGAAGTACAAATGAATAAATCAATCCCATTCCCACCCTGGGAACCCCATGCCTTGGCTGTGTGAACTCACCTTGGTTTGCTCGGTATGCTATGCTCTAGGGTTTATCAAATGTCTAAGTCCGTTACACACGACCTAGGATACATTGCACATGATTCATTCAATTAGGGTTTACCAATCCTTGATATTCAAGCAACTGTGTTTTGTGTGTTTATTGTGTACATGATGATACCACATAGAATGTTCACACATGCAGGATCATACAGTTGCATTCAATATCATACAACCATATACATAGAATCATACATCACGTAAGCAGTCAATCCTATTCACATAATTCATGCGTAGTGTCCCTGATTTCACGGTTTAATCTTACGTGGATATTAATCTAGTTGCCACTGTTAACATACTTTATACATTTAGCAGTGTTAATAACTTCACATGTTTAACAAAGTCAGGGACTTAACAAAGTGTCATACACAGCTTAACAGAATTAACATTATATAACATGCAGCTCTTTGTTTCGAATTGATCATTACACAACATCAGACAGGGCCTTGCCCTTTGCAAAACTCAGACAAGTGTGTGGGGGGGGGGGGGGGGGTTTCCCCTGTTTAAAGGTCGGACATGAGAACAAGGGTTTGAAACTCGGACCAATGGGGCCATAGGCCACAAAGTCGGACCATGGAGGTTTTGGGAGTTAAAACTCGGACTTGTGGCAAGGGTTAAAACTCGGACCAATGGTCTTGGGTTAAAAGTCGGACCCTTAGTCTATACACAAAACTCGGACTTCAATCACAAACAAGCAAAACTCGGACAAAGGAGGTGTCACAAAGTCGGACCCCTTTCTAAGGTTAAAGGTCGGACTTAGGGGTGAGTTTTACATAAAACTCGGACCAATACCCAGGCCATAAAACTCGGACTAAAGGTGTGTTCATCATGAAACTCCGATATATGCTTTCTTGTATTAAACTCGGATCAAGGCCCTCCCTTTTGTTCAAACTCAGACATCACAAACATCAAGAATTCGGACCATGCATAACATTATAAAACTCAGACAACGTTTAACAAGTAGGAAGGTCGGACAACCTCATCACTTAAAACTCAGACGATCTAAATCATGCAAAAAACTCAGACAATTAACATTAAGGTTACGAAACTCAGACAAGCATATACCTTCACAAAACTCTGAGAAACAATTCAATCATTCGTTCTTTGCATCATAACAGTTACGTTTCTTGGTTTCTAACCCTAATTTCATACATATTGACGGCATAATCATAATCAATCAACCTATGATTAACAACAACAATCATGACAGGAATAATCTATCAAGTGTGCAACTAATCATCATCATAATCACAATTATCCAGAATCAAATCAAAATCACAGAGGTATCATATGAGAGCTAGGGTTTTCATGAACACACAATCAAGAATTGATAATGATCAAACAATCAATTAGGTTTACAAGTATTACAATAATCGATAAACAATTACCTTGAATGATTCTAGTGAAAGATGAATCAAAAGTGATGAATATCTTGCCAATGATTTGGTGATGATTGCCAGAGAATGTGAAGTACGTGCTTTGGTTTTGTGAAAATGATTAGTGAACAAAGGATTAGGGTTAAGTATCATTAGGATTTCACTAATTGCTCTCTACACCCTGAATTACTATATCTTACAATAGTACACCATCTCACATCAATTTCACAGTTTCACCACCAAGTTCACATATTTGACAAGTCTTTCTAAATTAACAAACAACCATACATAAATCACACAATACACTTCATTGAATCAAAACGTATACAATTCCATAGCAATCAGTTGTGCAAATAAACAACTAATCAATACATGAACGTGCAATAAATGCGAAATAGAAATCTTGGAAATTCGAGTTGTCACATGCCATATTTAGAGAAAAAGAGATGAGCAATTGATCGTTTGAAAATAATTTATTCAATGGGCTCTGATACCAATTGTTGGTCCCAGTCGGACTTAAAAACTTTATTTTCACGTAATATGGCAAGTGATTTCAACAAATATGAAAATAGTGTGCGGAAATAGAAATCAGACTTTCAAGAAACAAGACCTAAAGAATTTTCAAGTTTATATCACTTTGAAACAAAATGGTTTACAAGGTGATTGTGAGGTTATTATCTATTACAAACGAATAATTAGGTAATTCTAAGGTAAAAGGACAACAAAATGTATTGAATGCTTGGCTTAACTCATCGTTCTTTGCTTGAAGAGCTTTCTATTTATAGAAAGCCCAGGGGCATGAATAAACATTTGTTTATTCATGCATATGTCCTGCAAAAAGTAGCTTTTTAACATATTCATTGAATCCAATTATCAAGTTGCTTTGGTAATCATGAGATCCAATAATGTTAAGTTGCTTAAGTTATTGTGGCAGGGTAGAACTCGTTCAGACAAGTGGGGTTTATCAGAATTTCTGATAACCACTTCATCAGAAATTCTGATGAACAAATCATCAGAAAGTCCGATGATCAGATTTACCAGAAACTAATGATATTTCATTAGAAGTATCATCAGATCCATCAGAATGGTCTTTTCTGATAATCTTCTCTTGTTCTTTATCATTTTCTGATTCTTTGACGAAGATGTGTTGTTCTTTTCAAGTGTCCTATCTGGTTTCTTCTTGTTGTTTGATTTTCAGGACAATATCTTCTTCTTTACATCAGGCTGAATAAGTTTTTCTTCAATACTTACATAAAAAGTTTCCTAACAGTTGAAAGTTTGATTAAAAATTGTTAGTTGGTTCGAATCGGGTCAACCAAGGTCATTAATTTGGACTTGGTTGACAAATTGAGTAACCAGGGTCATTAACTTGGATCTGGATACTTGAGTGGATAATCAAAACTGATTAAAATTGAAAAAGTTTGAAATTTTGAAAATTTGGTTTGGAGAGTCACCCAAACGGATGACCATCCGATCGGATGGCCATCCGAGTAGATGACACCCTATAAATAGCCATTCGATAGACTGAAGTCTCATTCGAACGGTTATTCATTCGTCACTCTGCCAAAATTCTCTCTGACTTCATACTTCGATTCTGAGCCATTTTATTGTTGGATCTTTTACATAGGCTTGTTGGATTGCACATCATTCACTATGGTGAAGGTAAGTTCCCCTGATTTCATTGTTTGATTGTTGTTTTTGATGTTTAAAGCCGCCGACAATGCCGACACCATGTTTGGTTAGATCTAGGGCTTGTTAGTGGATTTTTGTTAAAATTGATCATAGATCTAGGTGCATCGGCCTTAGATTTAAGTCTTTACCATTCCAATTTCATCAAAAACATGCTAGATTTGGCCTTAGATCCTTTCGACACGTTCGACAGCCGACATGCTTTTTGTAAGGACCTTCAAAAATGTCCCACAACACTCTGTAAGTAAAAAACCGGACCCCTAAAACTCTAATCCTTGTGAAAAATCAAGAAATTCAATTTTATGGATCGCTCGCGGGCCGCGTAAGAATTAACCGAAGCTTACGCGCAACAGCTCAAGGGTAACCGGATAAGGATGAGGGACACGCGTCGTTACACATGTCAACCTAGACTCCCTCGCGGGCCGCGTAGAAGAAGCTTATGTGCTTCGCGGGCCACGACGCGCCCTATTTCCAGCCCTATAAATAAGGAGTTCAAGTTTCATTTCAAATCGTTCAATTCTTTTCATTCTCTTGTTCTCTTGTTCTGTCATTCTAATGTCAGAACTTCTAGAAATTAGAATTCGTAACTAGGAAGCTGTTAAAATAGAATACTTAGCGATTAAGTAAACATAGTAATTAAAATAACTTAACAGTTAAGTAAACTTAGTAGTTAAGAAACCTTAATAATTAAGAAAACTTAATGGTTAAGTAAACTTAGTAATTAAGTAAACTTAATAGCTAAGGAAACTTAACAGTTAAGCAAGCTAAGTAAGCTAATTAGGTTATTTAATTAATCAGCTAAGTAAATTACTTAATTAAACCGTTAAGGAAAATTAATCAGTTAAGTAAGATTAATTAATCAGTTAAGTAAGATTAGTTAATCAGCTAAGTAAGATTAATCAAGTTAAGTATAATTAATTAATCAGTTAAGCATGTTATAAATATATTATACTATTATGGTTATCAACTCTTAAAATAGACTGGCTTCTTCTCCAAGTTTTTTTCTTCTATTTATACTACATTGTATCTCTTGTATTAGACACACCTATCAATGAAATATCAATCTCTTTTCTCTCTATATCTCTTCTATATTGTTTTGCTTTTAGGCTAGTTTTACAACACGTTATCAGCACGAGTTGCTTTTGCTTTTAAAGTGGAATAGGATTGATGGGAATTATCAACTTTAATTCTCTAAACATGCAATCAATGTCAACGGCAGTAAAGGTACAATTTTATTATTTATAATTAAAAATTAATGTTTCATTTTTTTACCATATATGTGTGTTTGGTGGAAACATGGGATAATATCAATGAAGATGAAAATTAAGTGATGAGTCAATAATTAACTATAGTTTTCATAACAACTATTTTTTTAGCGGCTAAACTTTCACAATTTCTTTTACACTTTTTCACCATGTTTTGAACCTGCTTCTTTCCCCAAAACACCTTTGGTGTTATCATTGGGCTATAGCCCAAGTGTCATACAATTTTATTTACGTCATGATTTTGAATGGAAAAATATTTTGTACTTTTATAGTTATTTTTAAGTTAATCATATAAGCTAATAATTCCAATTACAAAATCTAGCGTATTTTTAGTTATTTCATATAAACTTCGTAATATATTATATGTTAAAATATTATCAACAGTGCTGGGCCATTTTGTGTTTGGTCCAGTTTGCTTTTATTAGAGCCTTATGGTATATTTCTAAATCTAAAAGTTTTTTAGTTTAAATATTATATATAAGCAATTTTTTTTAAATTATCTATGCCTTAGTCGGCTATGATTTAACAAGTCGAATGTCGTAAAAAAAACTGTCATTGATGTGAAACGATTTTACAAAAATAATAGAAAAATTGAATTGTTCAATGAAAAACTTTATTTTGGTTATTTAGGATTCCAATGTTTCTACTGTAATTGAGAAACTAGAAACAAATGGGCAAAAGAGTTTTGGAATTCATATGGATGAGACTCAGTCAGGTCATTTTATCATATATAACATACACTTGTTGCATATATGTATTTAGCTTTACATAGATTTGTTAACAGAATGATGTTAGGTATAGGTTAAGGAATAACGTTTTCTTAAAATTTTTAATATTTAATATTTCTTTCAAAATATTACTAAATTGGTATAACGTTAATTCTTTGTGATCTTAGTAGGCATATTTTCTTTGGAAATTATAACTTTTATAAATCTAGATACGACGATTCAAAAGTTAAGAAAATAATACCTAGCAAAATATATCAACGGTTCATGGCTTCTTTTGTTTTTATTGTTTTTGGTAACAAAATCTCCAAATCAATTTAAATTTGAATTAGAGAGAAGGTAGACTACGATTTCCTTTAAAAATAGTATATTATGGTTTATTGTTGATGACTTTATTTATTTGGATCTCGTCCAGTTATAAGGATTCATTTATCATACACTTGTTAATATTTTAATTTCATTGAAAAATAATTTGAGAACGTATACATGATATATTTGTATGTCAAAATATATGGGTGAATTAACATAACAGTTAGATATACTTCTAATGATTATATATTTTAAAAGTCAGCTATTTGTTGATAAAAAATGTTGTCTAAGCTTTTTAGCAAGATTATCAATATTGCAATTCTATTAATGCCATTAAACTAATGAATATAACTTGTAAAATGATAGAAATTTTAATGTTATGCTGTAAATATTTGTATCGACTAGTGGAGATGTATTTGTATAGATATGATATATATGTGCATGTATGTATGTGTATTTGTTTATAATTAATGAAAGAAAAGCATCTTATATCACAATGTTTTTAGCATAATTTGTTTTATATGATGACATGCTATAACGTTATGTATTGCATAATTAAACTTTTATGTCCATTATTAGTATTGCATTTATATATGTCTTTAATATGCAATCATTTGTTTATATAAATGATATTGATTAGAATAACTAAAGCCAAGTTGTGGTTTATTATCACTATCATGCTAAAGTATAATATGCTTAGATATGATATCTAAAGTATTACTCTGTAAATCTCATTATCAGTTTGAAAAAAGGGTAAATCTTATACGACTCGATCATGTAGTTATTTATAATTTTATATGATGTGAAGCGAAAGGTTTTTATAAGGAAAATCTAGATAAAAATTTTCCATTTGTGAGATATGCTCCTAAAGTAACAATATGTAAAAAAGAGTATGAAAGGTTTGAAGTAATTTTATACCCGTGTGACTGAGTAAAGAATGAAAATCAATGAAAGTTTCAGATTCTATCTCATTCCCTGAAGTGAATGTGACTTTATATTGAATGATATGAAGGTAGCGATCATGGAGAGAATATTATGATGATGAGATCAACCATGAGAATTGTAATGATGTGAATAATGAGATTGACCATTAGAAGTGGCAAATTAAGGGAGTGGTTATATGAGAACCAAATATGAAAAGGATAAAAGTTATAAAACATGATAGTTTGCAATGATAATACGTTATTCTCTAGCATAATGCAACTAATACACATACGATCATAAACCAGAAGTTTATGTATCATGATTATTTATAATTGGCATAACCGGTTAGACCACACCGTGTCAATGATGATGTGAAACGTATTAAAGAACTAGAAGATTCTTCAAGTTGGTAATTAGCATGCAATATTTGCTCTCAAGGGAAATTCATTATTTACCAACCAAATTAGGGTGAGAATCCCTAAATATTCTGGAAGTGATTAAAGGATATGCATATCCCAACGTGATACCATTTAGTGTTTTAAATCGACGCATCGTCTAAATGGTTATGAAATCCACAACCTGAAGTTTGTGTGATTGTGGCTTAGCTAATGTGCTAGCAAGCATATTAATTTAGATTGGTATATTTATTTTGGTAATAACGATGAATTCAATTCCCAAGTTATTAATGATTATTGGAAGAAAATATTGAACTACATATAGCTTATGTTTATACAAGAATTCCTTTGTTGAGATGATCACTAAACGTCTACTATTGATTACAAAGCCAATGATCATGAGAGGAGCAAAAGTTCAGTTAGGTACATGTAATTTTATATATAGTACCATTAATTCACATCAAGCCAATAAGTTATAGTTCTCCCCATATATTTGGTTTTTGGTCACTAACCAAATATGTCTCATCAAAGATTTGGTTGTGCGACATATATTGAAACACATCCACCACACCGCACAAAGATAGGACATGTAAAAAGTTTGAGAATATGTTGGGTATAAATAATCGTCTATGATTGAATACTTAAAGCCATTAGTGAGAAATTTGTTTATGGCTCATTGGTTTTTCACTTTAGTGAATGAATGTTCCTAACATTAGTGGAAGATAACAAGCAGTTGGAAAGTGAAAAGTAAAATGAATTACCATGTCATCTTGATCCTCATACTATAAACTATGAACTAGAGGTTTAAAGTATAATTCATTTACCAATATTAAAGAATAAATTATCAGAGGAGTTCACTGACCTAAATAGAGTGACCAAGTAAGTCACATAATCAACTACTTATGCTCCATTTATGTTTGTGTCCTAGAAGGACAACCACATATTTTTCTAATGAGTCTATTGCATGCCTGAAGCGTGGTAGAGTAGTCGATTCCAGTAATACAATTCCTCGAAAGTTGGAGCAACTAATTAAGATGGTCAAGTCGAGGTGATATTAAAAAGGTCTCCTGAAGAGACAGTAGACGAAGAACCTCAGGTACCTGGAAATAAAGAGATCTCGATAAGTTGTATCATGTCTAAGATATGTACGGAATCGAAATAAAAATCGACGTCATTATACTTTTGTATATAATGTAGCGCTTAAAATGATTAAACGATGAGGATCAAGATTGAGATCTGCCTATGAACGTAAACATAGAAATGATTGGCCAAAATGAAAAGATGCAAATAAGGCAGAGTTGAATTCTCTGTTGAAATGGAAAGTTTTTGGATCACTAGTCCATGTAACTGAAGTTGTAAGATGTGTTGGATACAAATGGGTCTTTTATACAAGTTATGAATTGAAAATAACATGAAGTTATTTTAAGAAAAAATGGTGGCACAAGATTTTTGCAAATAATTGATTAATGAGGAGACTCGTTCTCTAGTGGTGGATACAATGACTTTCCAATATCTTATTAGTCTGGTAAGATAAAGAGAGAATTGATATGCGTCTTATGAATGTTATGTATCACTTGATACTGAAAGTTTAAATGAAAGTCCTGAAGGATTAAAGTCATGTAAAGTAAGTTTTCGAGAACAATGTGATCATTTTATACATATTCGGATTAGAATAGGTTATGATTTTTTACATGTTGGATATAATTGGAACTCCTGATGAGTTTCTAAAGCAATTGAGTGTCTTAAAAAGTTAATTGAAACATCTTAACGATGTAATACTTGTACACTAAGAAACATACATAGAAAACGTGTACCCGATGATTGTGATATCTCAATAAATAGTGTACACGCATGGTACAATATGGATTTTGGAGATAAAAGCAAGTGTTTATGACATTTGTGCATATAATGCAGATTTATATGTGTTATATGGGTAAGTTTATGTAACACAACTCATGAAGAGTGAATGCACATGCATATTTGGATAAGATGGGAAGAATTCCCTCATGGATTGATAATGCTAGAAGAATTGATATAAAAACCTTAAGGACGTACTATATGAAGTTGACAAAATATGTATGGACTAAAATAGTCGGGTCGAGTTTTATACAACTCGAGATATTCGCATAAAGAGGGATTAAGTTTGACTAAATTAGCCATGTTTTATCAATATTCTGCTTTAAAAGCTCACTATAATCGTAGTTTACAGTGATGATGTGTAGGCATCATCAAGAGAAACTGTCGAGCTTTTAGATGGAGAATTTTTTAATGACCTTGGCACAATCTAATTATTACTCGAACTACAGTTCGAGTATATATGTAATTATATTTTATCAGTCCCTCAAGCACATCTAGAAGATGATGTTGGGATTTTTAATATGGGCATAGTTGAACCTTAAAGGATGCTAAAGGTTCTTAAGTCACTTGTTATAAGAAATGCTTATTATCATCTCCTACCAATGTAGAGATTCTCATTCTAGAAGTACCATCGTGAAATGCATATGTGCATTAATATGTTTTGCTAGCTATGTATGGTTATAATATCTTTCACTTAAGCTAATTGTCATGATATAGCCTTTGTGAAACGAAGAGATATTGAAATGAGTTCAAAGAAATATTTCAAGTATAAACGATATTTGATTATATTTTACTAACCCATCAAAACAAGCTTGGTTAGTCTTATAGATGTAGGAATGTAACAAAACACAGTCATGGACATATGATATTTTTGGAGACACCTAAAGTCGTTATAAGATTGTACAACATTGCTCTACATAAATGATTGTACATTAAAGGACAGAGCGACAAATAATTGGCTACAAAATCTATGATCAACTTTCAAGGAGGATGGACACACGTCACTAAAGGATACATGTTAAAATGAGGGGGAGACTTATTCAAGTTGCACTCTTTTTCCCTCACTAAGTTTTGTCCCAGTTGGGTTTTCTTAGTATGGTTTTTAATGAGGCAACATACATGATCCAAAAGTATCATGAGAAGAAAATACGCGCTGCACTCTTTTTCCCTTAGCTGAGGTTTTGTCCCACTGGGTTTTCCTAGCAAGGTTTTTAACGAGGTAGCATTTCAAAGCGTATTAAGTTGTAACCAAGGGGAAGTGTTATAAATATATTATAATATTATGGTTATCAACTCCTAAAATAGACTGGCTTCTTCTCCAAGTTTTCTTCTTCTATTTATACTACATTGTATCTCTTGTATTAGACACACCTATCAATGAAATATCAATCTCTTTTCTCTCTACATCTCTTCTGTATTGTTTTGCTTTTAGGCTAGTTTTACAACAAAGCAAGATTAATTAAGTAAATTAAACACATAAATAGATATACATGAAAATAATTATATATGAGATAGATATATATGAGGAAGGTGCAAGGAAGGTGTAAGGGGATATATATGTAGGTAGGAAGTTTCCTAGAAAATGTATAGGTTATTTCCTAGAAAAGCTATATGAAATTTCCTAGAAAGTATATAGGAAACTTCCTAGAAATTTCATATTTCCTACCTATAAATAGGAAGCTTAGGATTCATTTTTCTTTGCTCATTTCTTCTATTTTTCTCTCTATGCGTTGGTGTTCTAACCAACAATCACCGATGCGATATTCTATCCTGTAGGATCGTTTTCGGACCCAAACGAGTCGATCAGAAAAGTTAATCCTTGAAACGAAAGGCAGAAACAGGCGAAACAAGGTCAATTCAGCTATATACACTAATAAACTGCCTTTCTGATTGATATAATGACAGATTACAACGAGTCGGCAATTCGGCAGCACTTTGTAACACTGACCGGAAAATCTATATATAATTTCGCATGAACTGGTATTTATAGACCTGTGATTCTGCATGAAAGAGTTCCAAACGGAATTAAGTTTCCATGCGGAACTTAATTTCGTACGGAATTACATGCACACAACTTTCATGTGGAATTAACCATTCATGCGATATTACATCTATCTCGAACTACGTGCCCTGTTTTAACATTCTATGTACAAGACTCGATACAAGACGAAGTCGACAGACGCATGCACTAACAGACTCCCCCTCGAATGTTGACGAGTCTTCACATCTTTAGTCTTTATCAGTCTTTGGGCTTCTTTTCAAATTATCTTACACTGTAAAGCATCCTCAAATCTCTCTCTTTCTATTATCTCTTCTTTCATGCATGACCACAGATCCAGGATCAACACTGGCTCTAATCAATCTAATTCTCTTGATCAGATCTCTTGATTTCTTAAGTTCATCATCAGCTTGCGTGAATAACAGGTTTCCAGAAGTAAAACCTGGCTATTAGCAACTTCAGACTCTCCCTTTCGATAAGCTGGGATCGCAGTCTGGCTTTCACAGGTTCAAGATCGTCGCCTGGCTCATACATTGCTCAGAATCAAAATCTGGCTTTCTTCAATCACAAAATCCTCAGATATCAGAACCTGGCTAACCTACACAGTCTCTTCTACAAATATAAGTTTTATACCATAAGGACTTTGCAATCTCAGACACTACTTGTAGATCTCTGATGAACCGCTTGTAAGAATGAAATGATTTAGCATTTAAAATATTCTGATGACCACTTGCATGATAGATTTTAAAATCTTTAAACACAATCTTCCTTTCAAAATAATGTTCATCATGTTTAGCACTTGGAATTTTGAAAATCAACTTTCCAACAACAGTTGTCGAAAATCTTTTTGGATTTTTTTTAAAGAAATGAAATGCAGCAAAGAAATATTTACAGACAATCTTTTTGTGAGTTTGTGTAAGAGGATCATATCAGTGTATGAGATAAATCACCAACATCGTTAAGCTTCATTTCATTTTAAGTTCTAAACAATTCACTTAGATTGTCAGTATACTGGTCCATTTAAATTTTCACACAAAGTTCAACTGCTTCGAGATATGAGATTTAGTATTTTAAGCACTTAAACTTATTCGCGTGTCCCACCACTTGAATATACTCCTGTATCTAGATCCCAATATTTAGTCTTACAGGTGAGTATACCTAGATGATATCTGTAAAAGGGTTAAATGCGAAACCGTGAGAGCTCAGGTTAGAACTTCCGTTCAGCAGAGAGATGACGGCTCGACTTTTGGTGTGTTCCCTTTAGAGAATCTTTTCTTCAACAGCACATGATTAGCATTTTTCAATGTTTCATCATTTTTTTGTACTGAGGGTGAGCTATATTTCAAGCAATTTGCAAAGTATTATATGGGGACTAGGCCATTGCTTCCGCAAAATCAAAAGTCCCGGGATAATACCCTAGATATCACTGAGTATAAAGACCTAGTATCTCAGAAAAAGGGACCTTTCAAACAAGATTTCAGGGGTTACCTATATATCCAAGAAATGTTCCCCACGAAATAAGCAAGTTTGAATTTAGGTTTATATCTCGAAAACAATTTACTAAATGTATAAAAACCTACTGGCATATCCGAAGTGAGATTGTTTATCACATTTTTAACTTTCCATTTCTTTAGCATGTTGTGATAGTCCATTGATGTACTATCATTTCCTCTTTTCACAACAAAACTCTTTTTCATTTTATCATGTTTTTGTTGTTTTTCAATATTTTTCAATTCAAAAATGAGTTTTGTGCTTTTTCAAATTTCTAATGTTTTTGGATTTTCTGAAATTTTTACTCCCCCTAAAATGCAAACACAATTTAAAGAAATTTGAAAACAAACTATACATGAAAAATGACAACTGTTGAGAATTGCTTCAATTCTCCATCCATTCGGCATAAACAATCAGAACTCCCCCTTACAACAAACTATTTTCCCATTATGATTTCAAAACACTTAAGTTTGTTTTAATTAAAATGGTTTTTCTGGAAAATAAATTTTGTTGATTTTACCACTGTCACACCCCCAAAAATCCACACGCGGAGTACCACCGCTTGGAGGCGTGACGTGACCAGGATCGAGCCACCAATCATATTGAACAACGTAATTAAGTAAATAAAACCAACCACAATACAATTGGTGACCAAAAGCTAGTTAACCGAGTTCAAATTAAACAGCGGAAGCACTAAAGGTAAAACCCAAAACATAAGTTCATAGTTCATAAGTTTAAAGTCCAAATCATAGGTTTAATAATTTCATAAGGGTTAAATGTTTAACACGAAACATGACAATCCGTATTCCTCAACAAACTCCTCCTCGTGCAAGCTCCATATGCGTCTAGCGACCTGTAAGGCATGTAACAACGAGTCAACAACAAAGTTGAGTGAGTTCACGTTTGGTTGTTTTGTTTCAAGTTGTTTCCAAAAACGTGGTTTGTCTTTCGTTAGCATAATTGCCGTGGGGGTTACCCCATAGTTGAAAGTATGTTTAACCAGTTCCTTCTTTATTACCCAAACCATATCCGAGATCTGTGGGGGCTTCCCTATGTAAACCACTAGACCATACCATATCGACTACTAATGCAAATAAGTTGTGCCCTACATCAGTGTCTATCATCACTGACAGTTTGCCATAGTCCATTAGTACACGCCCGTCCGATTGGCACGGTGTGGGGTTTGTTAAACCTAATAGCCCTATTAACTAATGACCCGCTCGCCATTGGCCTCGTCGATTAAGTCGATATAAATTGAGGGACTTCATGATAGAGTTTTGTCTAGTAAGTTTAAGGTTGTTGTCCTACCCAAGGAGGACGAACGTACGTAGTTCTACCCAAGGAGAATACGCAGGATTAATATTGGCATCCTACCTATGGAGGATGGCCGTATATATCCTACCCAAGGAGGATATGTAGATTCCGTTTTAAATTCTTTTACCCATTCCCAACCACCGGGAATCCCATGCCTTAGAAAGTGTGTGAACTTACCTCGGTTTGCTTAGTTAGATTCTCAAATATAGCTAACAGTCAAAGTCGGTCAATCACGTCCTAGTAGGATTACCACTTAGTTTATTAGTGACTTCAAATAAGCACAAAGTTCCTACACGCGTCTATCACATAACAAGCATCACATCAATAGTTCATGCTCATATCAACATTCCACCTATAGCTACTCAAGAACAGGCATACGATATTGCACATATTACTTTCATTGACATATGACATGTTACATCATCCTCAGATAATATACTCGACATTTAGACACGCAAATTACTACTTTTGTCATTTTAACTTAAATATCCGAAACTAGGCTGTTTTCGGGCATTTTAATAAAATAGTTATCTTACTTCAAAAATTCTCAACTTTTTACAGAATGTGCCAAATGATCCAGATATTATTGTGTAAAAATCTTGGGATCCAATTCATCACCAATATTTTATAAAAATTCATTTTCCCGACTGCAATCAGATTCATTACTTTCTGACTGCAGTTCACGGGATAATTCATTAAAAATTCATTGTGAGTCGTATTGACGAAATTCCAGTGGGAAAAATTACTACGACACATCGGTGTCCATCTACAGTACCAATTTTGTGGGCTGATTCAACACAGAACTCAAGTTATGACTAAAAACATATCGCCCATTTACTGCAGTAAAAACTCAGCTTTAGCTGCTATTACAAAACGGGTCTTTAAAAATAGTAAACGAAGTCCAAAAATTATGATTCCAGTGCCATTAGAACCGTATTTCATAATACATAAATCTAGACTTCAGAAAATCAGTTTTTCGTTAAGTTACGGTCTGGTTACAGCCAACTGAAGTTGGCTGTAATCACTAAACAGCCATCCTGTTTCAGCTTTTACCATTCTAAAGTGTGTTCGATTGATTCCGTTAACGTGTTTAGCGATCATTAACGACATGTAACATTAACAAGTAATCAGCAAGTAACCAGCAACATATCAAAACAACTTCATACTAACATTATAACATCATGTTTCATCTTTAATAAAGCTTTATGTTCATCTTCTTGGTTCTTGTTACTTTAGTGTTTAGCATAAGCATTTTACTATAACTTTTAACCATGATACAAGATGAACAAAGGTGTAACAAAGAACTTACTACTAGCACAAGGCTAGGGTAGAATCTAGTGAGAAAATGTTGAGAAAAGATGATGAAAAAGACTAAAACAAAGCTCCTTTGAATGCTCCTCAACTTGCAACCTCCATTGATCACCTTAAAGGCTTGAATGGATCTTGAAACTTGGTTGAAGATGGTGTGAAGATGGTGGTGATGGGGGCGGTTTGGGGTGACCGAAAATGAGAGAGAGAGAGAGTGAGGAGTGAGAGTGTAATCTTGAAGTGATGATGGTTATGATCTACGCCATGCTTCTTATAAGATCATTCACATATCTTGTTAACATTTGCAAGCAACAATCTATTTTAATATTCAACAAATCAAGAAGGCATGGTATGGAGATGTGGTGGGTCCACATGGAACCGAAAATTCGGTTTGGGGGGGGGGGTTTGTTTGCAAAATTTGCAACTAAATTGTAAATGGTAGTTAGATTGTAAGTAATAAACTTATACTTGTTAGTTATAAGGTTTTTAGTGGGTGTTATGGTAAACGGGAAACATAACTAGTAAAAAATAATAAAACAATGTGTTGGACAAAATTTAAGTGTCCCGGGTTGTGACACCTGTGTCACTGTGACCATTAAACAAATACCAAACCAACGAAATGGTGTGTTTCATACTTGGGATTTGTATAAATATGTGTATCGTTTGCACATATCAATTCTTGTTCGATTTCGGGCTTTAAATCGCTTTTTGGAAGGTTATACGCGATCTGATGCGTAAATATAACCAGTTTGATGCAACAAACACTCCGGAATAGTGACATAGTCTTAACATACCTTAAGTAACCTTTACATAACTTAGAAATAAGTTTTGGAAGGTTTGGTATGCCGAAATCAAGTTTATTCGCTTATAGGGACTAATTCGACAAACTACGAAAGTATGCCAATTTGTACTGTAACGGACATTCCGGAACTTGATCATAAGTTAAACATGCCCTAAATATCCTTTACATAGCTTAGAAATAGGCTTTGAGGTGTTTTGTGCGCAAAAATAAACTTTATGTTCATTCAGGGAGTAGAAGCTTCAAAAAGTGCATAAGTTTGCATTTTCGCGCATATATTACGTTCTGAATACATCCGGACATCCAAAAATTTATGTAAGCATTAAAATATTTTATTTTAGTGTTTGGCGTAATAAAAATGCATTCGTCGCTTGATTTGGATCGTTTTTGCGTTCCTGACAACTTCCGTCGTAATTAACCGAACAACGCAACCGTACGACCAAACGAACCGACATCCGAGATATTTTTGAGCATATTTTAAGTTCTCTATACTTTAACTGCATTTTAGAGGTTTGAAATGGGGTTAACGGGGCTTAAACGTGTCAAAAATGCATCAAATACCAAGTTTTGGTGCTGCAGGGACCAAAACTGCCAATTTTGAAAGTTGCTGACCTGCAAGGTCCTCACGGGTCCGTATGGACCTTTGCTTACAGTCCGTAAGCATGTCCCAGATCAGCAGAATTGGTTTCCAGCTTGTTCCAGCTGTTCCACACCTTTGGTAATGGTTTTTGATCAATCTATGGGCTATTTTTGATGGTTTTTAAGTGCCCATGGTATCCAAATACTGTGTGTCCACTTGTACGGCTTAGATCGAAGCTCAATCTTCGAGAAACGATCTTAACAGCTCTTGAATTCCTATAAATACCCACCCTCATTCATTCCCCCAACTCACACTTGATCTGATTTTGGCTCTCTAAGTTGAAGTTAATGCTTCATACCTAAGAGTAAATCGGATCAAGAGCTTGCGTGGACATTCTATAAGTATTCTTTCGTTCTTTTCATTCGTTTTTATCATTAAAGTCAAACTGCGTTTGAGTTTCTGCTTTGACCAGTTTATGGTCAACGCGAAGTTCGTTTGAACTTCTTAACGGGAGTGTAATCACGATGGTTATAGTCCCTAGTGACTATACCTACTGATTACCACGTTATCTAGGCTCAGTGACGAGTTGTAGCTTCGGCCAAAATGCGTATTCTCGCGTATTTTGTAACCAAGCTACTTTTAGGTATCAAAACCGTTTGTTTTGATACCAAACCTGTTTTCTAACTTAACTAAACATGTTTTAGCATGTTTAGCTCGTCACTTTTAGTTTAGTGCTTGTGTAGAGTCGTATGTTTTAGCATGTTTAGCTCGTCACTTTTAGTTTAGTGCTTGTGTAGAGTCGTAAGTCAAGCGGACTAAACACCCGCTTAGACTTTCGAACACGACCCGTTTGGTCGATCATTAAGAACCGACCAAACATGTTTAATGACCACAGTAGCATAGGGAATAACCTTCTGAGGTTACACCTTATGGTTACCTAGTTTAAATAGTTGTATGATAGGTAGTTTATATGCCATAGGTAACTTACCAAAATGCCCTTTTCATACATAATTGGTAATTAAGCATATGTAACCTAAACTTTTGTCATTTAACTGATTTTGCAACATAATTAAACATGTTTAGGCATATAATACTTGTCATAGGACTAGTTAGGCGGTCCGAACGCGTTTTACGCGAACGACGCGTTAAAGTAGGGTAAGCTACCTAAACGGGTCGTAATGGGTCGTAAGTACTTAGGTTAGGTTTCATTTTAGTATGAAGGGTTTGTCAAACCATATTATATGAGTTCCAATACTCATTTGGTTTACGAAACCTCATTCTATCCGATCTCCCGATTTAGGTCCGGTTATTTACATAGTTACCAATATTAGGTGTCGTTTGATTTCCGTGATCCCTCTAGCTTTGCTTGGTTGTTGTTCAAGACTTCTAAGCACCTTCAAGTGAGTACATAGACCCCTCTTTTACTGTTTTTCAAACGTTTTGGGGTGAAAAACATGTGCCTACTTGTTACTTTCATGTTTTTCATGTTTTAATATCATATACTTGCTATTTTCATTAGTACACTATTAGTACATGATTTCATTATGTTTTTATGCTATGTATGTTCATTTAGCGCATACTTAGTACATTGTTTTACATTACATTTTGTCGCATATGCTCATCCAGCATATGGACATATTGTTTTACATTCTGAACCGTTGGGTTAGGGAAGTGATTAGGTAACGGGGCGGTGTAATGTGTTAAAAGCATGGTGGATACGCCGCTGGTACTTCCTATATATAAGTGCTTTTAATACATTATATATGGTTGCATTACCTAGATCACTTGGGCAATTGTTATCAAAACAAAGTTATATTACATGGTTTTTCTAACAGTATATGTATATATATATATATATATATATACAATTCGAGTTTTTATTTCAACACCGATTTCCATTTTGGGTTTAATTAAACATATTTTTTGGAGTTAAGAATCATGGCTACGGGATTTTTATAAATTATAATCAACTTGATTTGAGTTGGTTAATTATGTCGCAATGCTAATACTTTTCAAAATAAGGTTTGTTTTTAAATAAGCATTGCAACATGTAAAACGAGCCATGAATCTGACACTCACATAAAACCTATGTACTCGCCGGCATTTTTATGCTGACATATTTTCACATGTGTTTCAGGTACAGTAGTTGATGATATTTGATGATGATATTGGTATATGCTCACATAGGAATGGACGAGGCCTTAGTGACATCAAAAGATGCAAGACTAGTTAATTATGTTATGTTTCTTTGTTGTTAAGACATTGTAACTCATTTAATTCAATAAAACAAAATTTGTTTAATCCATGGTTGTGAAACAATGATTCTGTTACAATACTCCCCGACGATTCCGCCACGTTTTGTTTTTTTTAGTTGGTCGGGGTGTGACAGAAAAGTTGGTATCAGAGCCAATGGTTATAGGGAATTAGGTTATTAGTAATGCTTTGACCTAGACTATAACCTTCCTAGGACCCTAACACAAGTTATCTTGTGTTTAGATTTTAAAACAATACCGTCACTTGTCCTTAAGTGATAACCACAATAAGAACATAAATTTGAATCTGCTTTGAAAACTAATCATCTGTTCTAGGATGATTTATTATAAGGTTTTGAGCCTTTAACGTTTTCAAAATCTCGGCAGAGTTTGGGTCTAAATAATGTGAACACGTGCAAACTGGAAGGGTGGGGGCCTGTGCAATGAGATTTCTGTCTAAGGCTATAGTGTTTGTACAAATCCGCAGTATCGGACCAATCACTCTTACCTGGGAACTCTTGGGGTGAGTGTCCACTTATAGGCGAGCATGTCTTCACGATACATCATGAGGACCTATTTACTTTGATTCAGCTTTTGTGTGTTGTTTATTTGCTTCGTGGTTCAAACAAATGACCATCACCCATGCTTTTGGTCGGTATTTGTAACATCCTATTCTTTCTCAATGCAATTTCACTTGTTTCCTCTCTTGTTTCCCCTTTTTAGAATGCCTCCACGACGCGAAAATCAGATACCTATTGAAGAACTGGCGACGGTCATTACGCAGCAAATGACTGCTGCAATCCCGAACATCGTTGCTCAATGTAACCAAGCTCTCAACAACAATAATGCCCCCTGCAACTTCAAGACGTTCAACTCGGCTAAGCCTTCAAAGTTTTCTGGGTCTCAAGGAGCGACTGCACTGCTGCATTGGTTCGAGAGTCTAGAGAGCACCTTCAGACATGTTCAATGTCCCAACGAGCGAAAGGTGGATTTCGCATGTAGTGTCTTTGAGAAACGAGCTTTGACATGGTGGAATGGTGTGATGAGAGATAGGGGTGCGGATATGGCACTGGCTCAAACATGGGAAGAACTTCGAGCTCTGATGATGAAGGAATTATGTCCTCGTCACGAGATCAGGGCCTTGGAAAGGGAATTTGACGATCTTAAGCAAGATAGCGGTGAGCATCGAGCCTACACGGACCGTTATGAGGAGTTAAGTCTGTTATGCCCAAACATGGTCACGCCTTTGGATAAGGCAATCGAAAAATATATTGATGGCCTCCCTGACTCAGTACAAGACATTGTGACTGGTAGTAATCTCACTACAGTTAGACAGGCCATTGAGCTTTCCGCTACCTTTCAAAAAAGTGACAAGAAACCGGTCGAGGAATCGAAACCCAAGGAGGAACAGACTGGATCCCCTAAGAAGTCAAAGAAGCAAAAGGCTTCTCAGAACTTCGTCGTGGTCGCTCACAATGATCAAGTCGTCCCCAACCAACCAACTAGCTCAACCCCCTGCTAGGAAGCCCTACAACGGAACTGCACCCTTGTGCAACCAATGTAGCCTCCATCATCATGCCAATGTAAAGTGCTGCAAATGCTAAACTTGTGGACTCAGGCCATACAGCCAGAGTTTGCCCAGCTGCAGCTGCACCAAATCAAGCTTGCAACAATCCTGCTCAAGGTCGCTTTCCACCAGATTCTTGCTTCAACTGTGGCGAGATGGGCCATTTCCGAAGAAATTGCCCAAAGCCTACTAATGCGAATCTAGCGCAGGGATGAGCATATGACCAGTTGGAAGACAACACTGTTTAGAAATAATCAAGCCTTATGTATTATTTTCTTTTGTTGTCATGGTCCATGAAACAGTTGTAATTGTTGTTTATAAAGAAATCTTTTATTTTACATCGCAATATATATATTGATGTGATTGCATGTGTAAACAACATATCCCCTACCATACCGACAAACAAGGAACCGTTTTCCTTGAAGAACAGACTACCCCCAAAATTTTTCCACTTTATGATCTCTTGTGTTTTCCACGAAAATCCTAAGTACTCGTTTCCTCCAAGGAAAACGAAGTACAAGGCACAAGTTACAACTTTGGACGAATACCCAATCCTTGATAGGATACCTAAGGGTATTTCCGTAAGTCCTTAATTGTTGTATACCTTAATTCGAATGTGATGATTCCTTGTAATCAAAAATCGAATTTTTGGAAGATCATCCTATCTTTCAGATAGATGCTTGAGGACATTGAAGTCCATCGATTGGGTTCCTGGTATGCCTTGAATACCCATGTTCAAATCAGCGTCAAGTTTATAGCAATCTATAACAAGATAATAACAATTAATAACCAAGAAAAAAATTTTGTGATTATGTGCTTATGTGTTCTTTTTTTAGGTTTTTGTGTGATCCAAAAATTTTGTTATCCAAACCCTCATAGAATCTTCCATATCTTCGTATAAGGGATTCATAGTAGGATACCCAAAGGTACTACCTTAAATCCTTAATGGGCTTCTGCGTAATAGTTAAGACCCTTGGATTATACAGTACTATTCCATAATTAGAACCCTTGAGTGGCCTAGTTAAACAGATTGATCCAAAAATCTGGTTAGGAATATCACGTGATTATATAGCTGAAAAGACTCCTTGGCGGTCTAATTAAAGAGATCATTTATCGATCTAATTAAAAAGACCCTATGGCAGTCTAGCCACACTCATCACAGGTTTGATTTTCTTCCCCTGCACATTATGAAATGAACTGTGCGGACTGTGCAAGGAATTACAGAATTATGGAGGCCTACATAATTATGGAACTTAGTGCACAGAAACCACGGGAAGTTTTGTCATGTGTCTAGAGTTGACCTTTTTCATTTCCGTTTCTGAGGAAGCAACCGTTGAAAATGACTCCGTCTGTTCATTTTCGTTTCTGAAGATTGTCCGTTGAGGAAATGAATCTCCGTTTGTTTATTCCTTTTCATTTCCGTTTCTGATGAAACACCCGTTGAAAATGACTCCGTCCGTTCATTTTCGTTTCTAAAGATTGTCCGTTGAGGAAATGAATATCCGTTTAATTATCCTTTTCATTTCCGTTTATGAGGAAGCAACCGTTGAAGATGACTCCGTCTGTTTATTTTCGTTTCTGAAGATTATCCGTAAAGGAACTGAATATCCGTTTGTTTATTCCTTTTCATTTCTGTTTCTAAGGAAGAACCCGTTGAAGATGACTCCATCCGTACATTTTTGTTTCTGAAGATTGTCCGTTGAGGAAATGAATATTCGTTTGTTTATCCTTTTCATTTCCGTTTCTGATGAAGCACCCGTTGAAAATGATTCCGTCTGTTCATTTTTCGTTTCTGAGGATTGTCTGTTGAAGAAATGAATCTTCGTTTGTTTATTCCTTCATTTCCGTTTCTGAAGAATACTCGTTGAGGAAAATGACTCCGTCCGTTCATTTTCATTTCTGAAGCATGCCCGTTAAGGAAATGACAGGATTATGCCTTGCATATCTCTGGTGGTTATTTCACACAATGTCACAGACAGACTCCTACGAATAAATTTCGGGACGAAATTTCCTAAAGTAGGGGAGACTGTGACACCTGTGTCACTGTGACCATCAAACAAATACCAAACCAATGAAATGTTGTGTTCCTTACTTGGGATTTGTATAAATATGTGTATCGTTTGCACATATCAATTCTTGTTCGATTTCGGGCTTTAAATCGCTTTTTGGAAGGTTATACGCGATCTGATGCGTAAATATAACCAGTTTAATGCAACAAACACTCCGGAATAGTGACATAGGCTTAACATACCTTAAATAACCTTTACATAATCCCAACTAGACCTTATTGGCCTATAATAATCCCAACTAGACCTTATTGGCCATTAATAATCCCACCTCAGAATATTCCCCCCACCAGTCCCACCTTTCACATATTTTTCCTACAATGGTCCCCCGTTAAAAAAACTTAACGGAGTTATGCTTTTTTCCAAATCACAAACAGATTTTTTAGGGCTTTTGATTAGAACGACGATACGAGTCCATTCATGTAAAACTTGCCTCGAAACGGTGCTCCAAACAATGAAAACGACGCTTCAATTCGGGTGTTTAAATTTTCAATTAACCAAAATCAAGTGACTTGGAGTACCATTTCGAAGTAAGTTTTACATCAATGGACTCGTATCATCGTTCTGATCAAAAGCCCTAAAAAATCTGTTTGTAATTTGGAAAAAAGCTTAACTCCGTTAAGTTTTTTTAACGGGGGACCATTGTAGGAAAAATAGGTGAAAGGTGGGACTGGTGTGGGGAATATTCTGAGGTGGGATTATTAATGGCCAATAAGGTACAGGTGGGATTATTACAGGCCAATTCCCCACTTAGAAATAAGTTTTGGAAGGTTTGGTATGCCGAAATCAAGTTTATTCGCTTATAGGGACTAAATTCGACAAACAACGAAAGTATGCCAATTTGTACTGTAACGGACATTCTGGAACTTGATCATAAGTTAAACATGCCCTAAATATCCTTTACATAGCTTAGAAATAGTGTAGGACCGGTTTTTAGACCGTTCGATTGCGTAACGAACGTTTCACGTGCGGAATCCGTGAACGTACGTGACCGAACACACAATAACGTACTACTAACGAGAATCTATTGAAAGATGTGACAATTCCGGCACAAGATTCACGTTTACAACAGTTTCTCTCTCTATACTTTCTCTCTCTAGAAGTCTTCCTCCAAATCTTCTTTTTCACCAAAATCTAATCTAACTAATGACATAATCCCCTATTTATAGGTCAAGGCATTTTAATGAAAGTTCTCATTAATTACAAGTTTGCCACCTTGCCTTTTAACTAGATATGACATTTACAAAGTCTTGGTTTCTTCGGTTTCTTGCTACTGCTTAGATTGACGAAGGCGATAGACATTCGTGTACTAACAATCTCCCCCTTGGATATTGCCGTAGTCAATCTCGTAGTGAAACTCGTAGCGACTTGACTTTCTCTCTCTCTAAAACTCGAACGAAGATGTAGTCGACAGACAACTGCACTAACAAACTCCCCCTTGAATGTTGACGGAATCTTTAGCGAGAGTCTTCAACTACTCTAGCTCGAACAGAATCCCGACGGATCTGTCTTCAGCTTCCGTTGCTCTCTTTCTTCAGGCTCCCCCTTTCGTCAAGCTTCCGTGCTTTTGGGATCGACACCTGGCTTTGCGTATCAACAGATTAAGAAACCTGCACATCTCAACCTCTCTATTACAAACCAATAAAGTTGTGATTCAACTTAATGAATCAACTAAACATTTGAGAATTTTCACATTTAAAACTTTTCAAAATTTGAAACATTCCAATTTCTAATTCAACTTAATGAATCATCTTAAACATTTCAAACCAATTAACCAACCAGTCTGTTCATCATGTTTAGCCTTTGAGATTTTGAATGTCAGTTTTCACCATCAGTTGTCGAAAGTCTTTTTGGATTTTTCAAAATAAGAAACATAAATGCAACAGCAGAAATTAAATGCAGAAATGAAATATATACAAACATATTTTTGTGAGTTTGTGTAAGAGGATCATATCGGTTTTTGAGACACATCACAAGCACCGTTCAGCTTCTAATCGTTTTAAGTTTTAAACGATTCACGTTGATTGACGATATTGTTGTCCACTTAAGTTTTCATACAACTTTCAATCTATTCAGGATACTATTTAAGTGTTTTATGAACTTAGTTCGATTCATGTGTCCCACCTCTTGAATATACTCCCGTATCCAGAATCCCAACATTCAGTCTTACAGGCAAGAATACTACAATGATATCTGTACATAAATTAGGGGTTAAATGCGAAAACTGAGGGATCTCAGGTCAGAACTGCCGTTCAGTAGAGAGATATCAGATTTGACTTAGCAATGTGTCCCCTTTAGAGGATCTTTTCAGCTACAACAGATGAATATCAATTTTATTGTCTAATCAGCTGAGGGCTTTATGCTATGTTTCAAGCATTTTGGATAAAGTATTAGCCAAGACTAGGTCAGAACTACCGTTCAGCAGAAGTCCCGGAATAATATCCCAGACATCATAGAGTATAAACACCTAGTATATCAGAATACGAGACCTTTCAAACGAGATTTCAGGGGTTACCTATATATCCAAGTAGTGTTCCCCACGAATTTCACAAGTTTGAAATTTTAGGTTTATATCCCGAATAAATCTACTAAATGTACAAAAACCTATCGTCACATCATCAGTGAGACCGTTTATTACATTTGACATTACATTTCTTTAGCGTGATGTGATAGTCCACTGATTTACTATCATTTCCTCTTTTTTCACAACAAACTCATTTTTAATTTTTCTACTAAATGACATTTTCAAATTTTCTAATTTTTTTTAAAATTTTACTCCCCCTAAAATCAAAATATGTTTCAATTTTGATTTTCTGGGAAAATTTGAAACAAACTATACAAACTTGACAACTTGATGAGAATCACTTCAATTCTCCATCCACCTGGCATAAACAATCAGAACTCTCCCTCATAACAAACTATTTTCCCATTATGATTTCAAAACACTTAAGTTTGTTTTAATCAAAATGGTTTTTCCGGAAAATTAGTTTTGTGTGTCATTCATAAACTCGGGGTTTCATCACCTTGTTTTTCAAATTATCACTTGTAGGAAAGATGAATCAAGTACAACTTAATGTCCTTAATTTATCTTTTGAAAGTCGAAATATCACCGAAGTGAATTTCTCAAGAAAGATGCCGATTCCTACTCCCCAATTACCAACCTGGGAGTTCCGGCAAGTCAGGTTTTTCATTTGAACAGTTTCACCCAAGCCTGACTGTCCTTGGGTGATTTTGAATTTTTGTTCAACAATGGTGGAAAGTTTGCATCATCCATTGTTAAACCTGAATTCTCAGTTTTTACCTCAATAACTGGCTCTTCTGGTTTTGACGAACCAGAATCATTGCCTGAATGTGGTTTGTCTGACTTTAATGAGTCAGATTCATCACCGACATGTGGCTCCTTTGTTTCCGAAGAAACAGATTCATCGCCACAAAATTTTACCTTCTTCTTTAGCTCCTCTTTTGTCCTCAGATTTGCATCTGACGAATTCGGTTTACTTGACTCTGGTGTCGAGTGAAACGATTCATCAACACTCTTATTCAATTTGTTCGGTGTACCCGAGGACAAAATCTTCTCCAGATATTCTCTGGCCTTCTTCCTCTTCTTTCGCAGTTTGTCTTTCTGCCCTTGAGAAAGCTTCACTTTCTTTTCTTGAACTTTAGGTTCTTGAACCTTCTGTTCTTTGACTTTCTGGTCTGAAACTCTCAGTTCCTTGGGCTTGACAGTGACTGGTTTCTTTGCCAATTTCTGAGAATTAACCCTCAATCTTTCACTTGATTTCCTTGGGCAATCCCTGGCAATGTGTCCTTTTATTTGACAATTATAGCATCTTCTTGTCTCAAATCTTTGTCTCTGGCAGTTAACAGCAATGTGTCCTTGATAACCACATTTGTAGCACACTCTGTTATCGTACCAATCACCATCTTCATACCAAACGCTCAGATCAAAGCATTGTTTGGCTTGGTGATACTCTTTCCTCTTCTTGATTGTTGGATTTGACTTTTGAGCACTGTGGTCAAACCTGCACCACTTATTACCAACTTTTTGTGAGTTTTGATTTTCCAATTTTTGTGGTTTTTTATCACGATTGGATGATCGAACTGATGAGCTTTTATTATCTTTTTGAACAGTTTTCAAAATTTTACCTTTTTGTTTTTGTTCTACACTCTTCTTAACAGGTTTCTGCTTTGAGCATTCACCTATTTCAGTAGATTGCAAAACAGTATTTTTGAATTTTTCTTTTAATTCTAAAAACAATTTTTGTTTTTCAATTTTTTCATTTTCATCATCAGATTTCTCATCACAATCTTCAACTTTGACATTGTCAAAGTTTGTGACATCGTCACTTATTGGAACAGAATTGATCGGTTTTGGACATGGAATATTCACATACGCTGAAGAAGTCACAAAACCTTTCAATTTATTTTCAAGCTCATTGATTTTCATTCGAGCTTGCTCTCCTTCTTTTTCAAGTTGAATAATCTTCTGAAGATGAGAATTTATCATTTTTTGCTTTTCGACGTTATTTTTACTAAACACATCTCTCCCATCTTCTAGAATTTTTATTTGACTTTGAAAATCTTTTTCAATTTTTACTTTATCAATTTCTAAAGTTTTTATTTGATTTTTCAAAACATTTTTTGAATTTTTAAGATTTTTGTTTTCTAATGTCAAACTCTCTAAATCCCTCAAGAGTTTGGCATTTTTAGATTTCAGATCTTCACAATTTGAGCACTTCTCTATCATCCTTTCAGCTTCAGCTTTCTTCTCCACCTTGATAGCTGAAATTTCTTTAACCTGCTCCTCTTCCTCTCGAACATTTTCCTCAGATTTGAATTCTACTTTATCAGTTGCTGCTTTATTCTTTCGGAGTTCAAGTTCTCGTTCTTCAATCTTCTCGATAAAGAAGCTCAAATTCACGTCTAAGTATATCTTCTTCAAATCTGACAAATACGTTCTCCACTCATCACCCGGTAAAGCATTTGCTAACTTGTTAACCCATTCCTCATTAGTCTTGGTAATCTTTAATCTTTTCAGCTCCCAATACAACTCGACATACCTTTTGATCAACTCATCAGTTGATTCCCCATTGATACCTGAAAAATTATTGAACTTGTTCAGTGCAATATAAATTTCAGAATCCATCTCCGGTATCAAAAGATTCACAATGAAGAATCCTCAATCAATAATAAAATTCGGACAAACAAACGACTATTCGATTGAATATCAAAGATTAGGCAACAACAAATCGAGTGAGAAGACAAATCACCTTGGATTACCTGCAAACACACAAGTAAACGATCAAATCAAAACAAATTGACTAAGTAACAATGTGTTGATGAATCCAATCTAAGACTCGTTGTCGAAGATTCGTGAAAACGTTCTAATAAATGCACACTTTAACAATAATTGGGCCGAAATCTGTTAACACTTTTGATTGATTCAATTTTATTATTTGGCCAATATCCAACAACGACAATATGGGCAGCACTTTTTGTCAACAACAACAACTATTTATCACATGTGCAATTAAACAAAATTGAGCGGTGCAATTATATTCAAAGCACATTGATTGGGCCTCTATTTTGACAAATCATTAAATGGGCGGCACATTTAAATGTTCACATGCAGATAATATCAACTTTCAACAAATGGGCGGTGATATAAAAAGATTAAACGATGATTGGGCCAATTTCTTTTAATGGCAGTGAACAAGTGGGTCGGTGACTTTGTGCTACACAATTGCACAACAACAATTTAACTGGCGGTGCTTTAGGCCTGCACAATTAGTGGGTCGGTGATATGTCTTACATGTTCACTTGTTGATTGGGTCACAATATGGGTTATTTAAATCAACAACCACGTAACAACCTGCCACAATCTTACTGATTTTGCCAATTACTTTTAATGTGCGGCACTCTTTGATTGGGTTGAAGTGGGCGGTGAAACAAAGGACTTCACATGCAGACACCGACAACAACCTGTAATGATCAGAACATCATGTGAAGACGATGACAAAAGAGCGAACCACTTTGGAACCTTATAAGCGGACCTAAATGTTCTAAAAGCGGACCAAAATATTACTTATCAGCGAACCAGAACGTGATTTATCAGCGGACCAGAATATTACTTATCAGCGAACCTGATGATGTCACTGTCAGCGAACCTGCAAATTTAGACGCGAATCCGACCCGAAAAACCTCGATTTCTCCTAAACGACTTGGAGTTTCAATCTGAAACTTGATAGGGTTGTAATTCAATGTTGTTCGCACAATATATCAAAAATTCAGACGAATCGGACCGTGAAATCACGTTCAATTTGACGAATTTCTGTAAAAACCATGAGAAATAGGTAGAAGATGAAGAAATTGATGAAATCGGATCTGAATCGGCTCTGAAATCGCTGAAATTTGGTACGAAAACGATGTGTTTGATCGTGCAATCGAGCTCCTAGCTCTGATACCAATTGTAGGACCGTTTTGAGACCTGACGAGTCATTCAGAAGAGTGCTTAGACAGAATCAGAGGCGGAATTCATTGATTCGGTCTTTGTAAAGCTTGATTTCACTACTTAACATCTCCTTTATTGATAATCTGACAAATATACAAGATTCGGAGACAAACGGGCAAGGCTTCGCCGTTTCATACACACAAACTGTTCCTAGATCTGCTCCAAGTGACCCCCTATATATAGACACTATGGTTCGCTTATATGGACATGTCCATATAAGCGGACCACTCATCATGTCACAAAAGCGAACCACCTAAGTGACATATGAGCGAACCTATGTATAAAGTGACTAATAAGCGGACCACTCTATATACCCTATAAGCGAACCTACCAAATACACATAAGCGAAACATACCTTTTATTGCTTTAAAAGCGGACCTGCTGAGATCCTATAAGCAGATCTACATATGTAAGTATCTAAGAGCGGACCTAATATGTAACTATGAGCGGACCTAAGATGGTA
The DNA here is from genome assembly GCF_002127325.2 of Helianthus annuus. NCBI lineage: Eukaryota > Viridiplantae > Streptophyta > Magnoliopsida > Asterales > Asteraceae > Helianthus > Helianthus annuus. The sequence continues at coordinate 70,628,121 of NC_035442.2, read as the reverse complement.
TCTAGGAGTGGACCTATAAGGTGACTCATGAGCGGACCTGAATTACATGTCTGCAAAAGCGGTCCTAACCTAAAACCTATCAAAACTGCACAAACCCTAAAATTGATTCACTAATCAAGATCTACACTTAATTCCGAGACTAGGGTTGTCTTTGATTTCTACAAAACATGCCTAATGCACCCTAGATCTGAAACTGAATCCACCCATTACCGACAACACACATCAAACACTCAAATTACAGCAAATAAAGCATATCATCACACTATATGACATCAGACGACACAGATTCAGTGTTCAATTCAAATAAATATGACATATAAAGCTCAAAAACACGAACCATTCATACAAATCTACCGACTGACATGATTTTAACTCAAAAGAGATAAAATTGAAAGAGGACTTACCTTGCCCATGGTATAATTAGTGGAAATCTATCAAGAATATGTGAAAACAGGGGCAAATCGATGAGAAATCGTGAAAAGTAAGTGGATCGCTCGTAGACACCTCAGAGAAAACGATGGATAAGCGGACCAGATAATGACACGAAAAGCGGACCCCTATTCCTTTTATATGGGGGTCTGGTCCGCTTATTTGACACCATCCATACGAGCGGACCAATAAGCTACTTTGACAGAAAAGCGAACCTCATGTTGCCATAAAAGCGAACCTATCTTTAATGTTTCAAAAATTCATTTTTTATTCATTTTTTTAACTTTTTTGATTTAACACGCTGACACCCAGCTGACCAAGTCCAAGTCAATGACCCTGGTCAACTGTTTGACCTGCCAAGTCCAAATTAATGGCCTTGGATGATCAGATTTATGAAGTACACTGTTGTTTCATTTCAAAAACAGTTCAAATTAATGAACTTTTCAACATTTCAAACAATTGCACATTTTATCTTTCAAACACCATACCAGATCTTTGTTTGCAATCAACAGCTTACCCAACCCTCATCAGACACTGACATAATCTGCACGCAGGTTTTGATCTTCCAATTCCCAGTATCAGTTGTCGAAAATAAAATGAGAAAAGAAAATCTTTTTGGGATTTTATCTGTACAAACTGAAATATATACACACACTATTTTTTCGAGCGTGTTAGGGGATCATATCAGCTGCCGACAGAACACAAGTACCGTTAAGCTGATATTACATTTTAAGCATTAAACAGTTCGCGTAGATTGCTGATATATTGATCCACTTAAATTCTCGCAAAACTTTCAATCTATTCGGGATACGTGATTAATGTTTTAAAGACTTAAACGTTAACATGTGTTCCCACCTCAGTATATACTCCCGTATCCGGATCCCAGTATTCAGTCTTACAGGTGAATATACCACAGCTGATATCTGTTGGGGGTAGATGCGAAACCGTGAGAGCTCAGGTCAGAACTTCCGTTCAGCAGAGATATGACGGTTCGACTTTAGGTGGGTCCCCTTTAGAGGATCTTTTATGTTTCAACAGCAGCGACAATCAATTTTATTGTTTCATCAGCATGCTGAGGGTGAAGCTTATGTTTCAAAGCTTTTTACGAAAAGTATTATCCTGGGACTAGGTCAGTATTTCCATACAGCAGAAGTCCCGGGATAATACCCCAGATATCACTGAGCATAAAGACCTAGTATCTCAGAATATGGGACCTTTCAAACAGGATTTCAAGGGTTACCTATATATCCTGGAGGTGTTCCCCACGAAAACGCAAGTTAAATTTAGATTTATATCCCAAACTGATCTACTAATTCTGTAAGAACCTACCGGCACATCTTTAGCGAGACTGCTTAATTGCATTTTTACATTACAATTCTTTAGCGTACTGCGTTCGTCTAGCTGGTGTACTATCATTTCTCCTATACTACACAACTCTTTTTGAATTTTTTTTAATGTTTTTGGATTTTTATGATTTTATCATGTTTTCGTATTTTTCTGCGAATTTCTCCCCCTAAAATTAAAACATATTTTTGTGTTTTTGTTTTTATCGAAAAGCAGGAAATACAACTGTACAAAAGAAAATGACAACACGACACGGTTCATGTCAGATCGCCGCCCAGCTCGGCTTCACATTCGATTACCCTCCCAGATTGCAGATTTTTCATCCCATTTAACCTTAAAAGATAATAAAATCTCTTTTTATCAAACGGTTTTGTGTAAAAATCAGCTTTCTGATCATCGGTGCCCACATGTTCAATCCGTATTAATTTCTTTTCGTGACAATCTCGAATAAAATGGTGACGGATTTCAATGTGTTTTGTTTTCGAATGGTGAACCGGATTTTTAGTAACATTTATGGCCGCTTCATTGTCCACAAATATCGGCGTATCCAAGAATTGCAGACCGAAGTCGCGCATCTGTTGTTGGATCCAGAGGATCTGCGAGCAACAGCTAGAGGCTGAGACGTACTCAGCCTCACACGTGGAGAGCGCAACTGCAGTTTGCTTCTTGAACTGCTAGGTAACGAGCCGAGTTTCGAAGAACTGGCACCCAGCAGTGGTGGACTTTGCATTCTGCTTACAGTTACCGAAATCTGAATCAGCGAAACCGGATAAAGTAAAGTCACCCAAACGAGGGTACCACAAGCCGATGCTTGGGCAACCCTTCAAATACCGTAAGATGCGTTTGACGATCGTCAGGTGCGACTGCTTCGGGTTCGACTGATATCGTGCATAGAGACATGTCGGGTACATGATGTCGGGACGGGAGGCTGTAAGATACATCAACGAGCCAATGATAGATCGGTATAACATTTCATCCATCTTCACTCCCTATTCATCCGGACAAATACCATGGTTCTGTGCGAGGGGGGTTGATGCAGGAGTGCAATCTGTCATGTCAAACTTGTCTAGCACGTCCTTTACATACTTTGTCTGATGAATGAAGATTCCATCAGGCATCTGTTCAACTTGTAACCCGAGGAAGAACTTCATCTCCCCCATAGAACTCATCTCAAATTTCTTCTTCATAACAACTTCGAACTCTTTGCACAAATTGTCGTTGGTGGAACCGAAAATGATATCATCGACGTATATCTGCACGATCAGTAAGTGGCCTGCTTCTTCTTTTGTGAACAGAGTGCTGTCTACTGTGCCTCTCGTGAACCCGTTGTCCAGCAAGTAGGTGGAAAGCGTCTCGTACCAGGCTCTCGGGGCCTGGTGTAATCTGTAAAGAGCTTTATCCAGTAGAAACACTTTGTCTTTGTGTTGTGGGTCTGTGAACCCCGGCGGTTGCCCCACATACACTTCTTCTCGAATTTTGCCATACAGAAAAGCGGATTTAACATCGAGTTGATAGACTTTGAAATCTTTCCAAGATGCAAAGGCTAGAAAGATGCGAATTGCTTCAAGCCTTGCAACCGGCGCGTAAACCTCATCAAAGTCTATTCCCTCCTGCTGGCTGAAGCCTTGGACCACTAGTCGTGCTTTGTTCCTCACCACGACTCCTCTATCGTCTCGTCAAAGGTAGGAGCGGGTTCCTCCTCTGAGTCGTCAGAAACGTCAAATGACGGAGCTGGTTCATCTGGCGGTTCATGAATAGTTCCACTTGGTCCAGCTTCATCATCGTGAGTACCCACGGTGGGTATAGGAACATCTAGCGGTCTAGATTCTGGCTCTTGCGACTGACTTTGCTAATACAGGTACATAAGAGCAAGTTCCTCATCACTCGGCTCGGACGGCAAATGAAACGATTCCCAGAGCTTGTCGTAGTCGAACAGGAATCTTTGTCCGGGAAGTTGTTGCGATGGCGTGTGCTTCTGACAATCCACATGATGGACCTGAATCACCTTCCCCAGACATGGTACAAACACCCTTTTTAGCGGGCTGGCATAACCTACGAAGAACCTTCATTCGCTTTTGCTCCGAATTTACCATCAATATCTATGAAAGTACACGGAGAGCCAAAAGGTTCTAGGAACTCAAGATTTGGCTTGTAATGGTGCAGCAGCTCAAAACACGTCTTTTTATATTTCTTCACGGTGAGAACTCAGTTTAAAGTATAGCATGCCGCTGAAACTGCTTCACTCCAGAAGTAAATCGGAAGCTTGGAATCGGCCAACATTGTACGTGCAGTCTCGATCAGGGTCCTGTTCTTTCGTTCAGCTACGCCGTTCTGTTGTGGTGTGTACGGCGCACTGAATTCATGTAGTATCCCCTTCTCGTTGCAGAACTCGTACATTTTATTATTCTTGAACTACGTTCCGTTGTCGCTCCGAATTCTCCGGATTGGCAGCTTATACACCGTTTCCATCTTCTTGAATAATACCATCAAAGTATCGAACGTTTCATCCTTTTTCTCCAATTAAGCAACCCACGAAAACCTTGAATAATCATCTGTCACCACCAAACAGTAAGAATCCCCACTGATACTTTTGACGTTGACAGGCCCGAAGAGATCCATATGCAATCTCTCGTGAGGTAACCTGATAGTGTTGAGCATCTTTGGCGGATGTGACTTTCGTACCTGTTTACCCTTCTTACAAGCAATACAATCATCAGGCAGATGAAAATTCTTAACATTCATACCTTCTACTAAATCGTTATGCACAAGAAAATTCATTTTACGTACATGAATATGTCCCATTTTTCTGTGCCACATTACCGATTCTTTTTCAGTAGCTTTTGATTTTGTAACAAAACATTGTTTTTGAGGAGTTGTTGGCGTTGCAGCACTCATATCTAGAATATAAAGATTCTTAATCCTCGGAGCGCGCAACAGCACCAACTCATCAGGGATTTTAAACCCTGGCTTTAAAACCAAACACTCTGATTTTGTAAAATGAATGCTAAAATCCTTCTCACAGATTTGTGATATACTCAACAAGTTGTTTGTCAACTCTATAATGTAGTTCACTTTGTCAAAAGATATCACGCCGTTGGTAAGCTTTCCCTGGCCGACAATTCTGCCACCTTGGTTTCCAGCAAACCCCACGTAGCTTCCATTTATCGCCTTGACATCATATAAGAGAGCTAATGACCCAGTCATGTGGCGTGATGCTCCACTGTCCATTATCCACCTCGAAAGAACAGACTTGGGCAGCCCCTGCAACCAACACACAAACACATTACTCAAACAATGATGCCCACGATTTCTTCACTTCTGACACAGACCCGAACACTACATTGCACTTCTCATTTGTTTTAGGAAAGTTAAGTGTAACATTTGAAGCCTCTTTTTCTTTCACATCTTGTTTTACTTTGTTGTTCAATGTGGGAAATTCTGACAAACACTTATCAAGCTCAGACTCAAACTCAACAACATCATCTTTAACAAGATTTGACTCACTTTTTAAAACACTTTCCATTTTCTTGATTTCAACTGGCGGTTTCGATTTCACGATCCACGATTGATTTTCAAAAACTTTTGCTTTGGGGTAAAACTTTGAAGTCTTGTGAGACTTAGAAGATTCGCCAATTTCAAAAATCGACTTCAGCTTATCCTCCGACTTCAAAGTTTCACCTCTTTTAAGAATACGGAACGGAGAAACCATTTCTTGTTTACCCTTTGCAACAACCGGTGATTTTGGTCGAGATTTTTGAACCATTTGTTTTGAAATACTCTTGTTTTGAACCTTAGGTTTTTCAACCTTTGGTTTCTCAACCATTTGTTTTTGAACAGCTTTTTCAACAACCGGTTTCTTAAAAACTTTCTTACATTGTTTAGCCATATGTCCGATTTCATTGCAGCGAAAGCACACACGTTTATCATACTCTACAAAAGTGGTAGTAACAGTTTCCACTTTCAGCTTCTGTGCTGCATTGAAATCGTCAATAGCTTTTTGACTAAAGATATATTCTTTTTCATTCTCAGTGCTAGGACCAGCGACAAACACATCATCAATCCTATCTTTCGGCTTAACTACCTGCTTAGCCATTTTCATCTCAAAACCAATACCTTTTTTCTTTAACTGATTTTTCTTGTTTTGGCTTTTACCCACCCCATCTATCTTTTCTGAACTAGTGGGACGTGAAGAACCAGCTGATTTTTTCAGTTTCGAAAAGAAATCATTTTTCTTGATTTCGTTAACACTCAGTTCAACCAACTTAAAAACTTTCTCAACATTCTCGAATTTGACGTTCTGAAGCGGAAACTCAATGTCGGAATAAAGTTTGTCAGTTCCAACCATAGTGTAAACTACCATGATGGGATCATCATTCGCACTTTTATCCGTTTTCGACAAATAACGATCTAAGAAATTTCCATCCTCCTCAGAATCACTGACAGACTCCACCGAGTTAGCTTTCTCAGATTTTTCACTTTCATCATCCAACACCTGATCGATAATGTTTTTTATAACATGAGATTCGTTATCAGTGTCAGATGCAGTGAAAGTGATATCAATGTTATTAGGTAACTCGCTTTCAATAGTTTTCAACTTAAGATTTAGCGCAGCTTCCACCCCATCTGGATATTTCTGGGTGTAATGATTCCACATTGGGGGTGGAACGCTGTTAAATACAGGTGAAGCATGTAGCTGTTGAGGTACAATTTGTTCTAACACATACGATGAAGCCACATAGCTCATCAACTTTTGATCAATTCTGTCATTCTCAATTTTAACCAACTCAAGTTCTTTTCTTAAAGATGCGATCGTGTCAAGATGAAAATTAACTTCTCTTTGTTTATCAAACAATGTGGATTGAGCCAACTTTGTTGCTTTATCATTTTCAATACTCTCTTTTTGAATCATTTTGATTGACCTAGATAACGTGTCATATGCCTCTTTTACCTGTTCTAGATCAAACTTCACCAAATCAGTATGTTGTTTCAATTCCTGATACTTAGTGTCTTTTTCAAGACACTCCATGCAAGGTTGTGAACAACTTTGACATAGTGTTTCGGGAATTGAAACATTTTCAACAACAATCTTATCCTCACACACAACTTTACCAACTTGAATTGACTCTGACTCTGACTCAGACGATTTGACAACTTTGTCTCCTAGAACTGACATCTTATCAACTGGCTCCTGGAAATCTGTGTCTACCTCTTTCAACTTGCTCATCAACGCTTTGTCTGCAATTTCCTTTAGAACCTCCTCGGTCATCTCTTTGGAAACGTCGATCACCTCCTCTACTGCTTCTTTTTCTGCTTCAAATCTCGGACACGTACCAGTTCTTGGCTCTTCAAAATAATCTGCAAAAGAATCAAAAACATTAGGAGGTAGAATTGATTTCATAGTATAGACAAATTCCTCCTGTCGTGATTGAAAATTGAGAACTTCTGTCACAGATTCCTCAACTTTTGCAGAACTATCTATAGAAACCTTTTCAACAACCTTCGGAATCACTTGATCAACAACCTCAACAACTTCTTCAACCACCACCTCAGAAACTTCATCTACCATCTCAGTAACTACTTCCTCAACCACCTCAGAACCAGACTCAACAACACTCTCAGAAACTACTTCACTGACATTCTTAGTAACCACCTCATCGATAACCTTCGACTCTGCAAATGTCTCGGTAATCTCAACTACCTCAGCCATCATTGCTTGATCATCCTTTCCTAGAATATACTTGTCCCAACTAAACCCAGACACAACTTTTTCATCATCTTGGTTTACGATAAGCGCCTTCTCTGGTTTGTTCTCAATCTGAGGCCTCTGAACAACAGATTGTTGATTTGGTCGATGATATATAGCTTGTCTGTAATAATCGTTTGTAAACGGGTTCTGATGATTCTGCACTTCACGATTGGGACATTCGCGCTTGAAATGACCTCGTTCTTTGCACTTAAAACAGGTAACCTTTGACTTATCGAACCCTAATTTCTTATCAGGGCCTGACAAACTACTTCTACCAGTGATCTCCATAAAGCGTTGAGCTCTCCGTACCAGACTCGCCATACACCACTTTATATCTATCAGTTCAAGTTCTTCCGGATCGATCTGATCGTAATCCTCTTTAGTCATATCAGGATTACCGATCCTTCCAGCTACCAAACCTTCATAAGCTTCCAGAACTGATGCCAGTAAAGCAATGTGCTGCTTAGCTGCATTCTCAGTGATCTCATTCCCGTTCTTGATGTTGACCGCTATGTTGCATTGAACACCGGATACAAACGTCTGTTGATTTGAACCTGTAGAACTATGAGGAGAATTCTGCTCTGAGACTTTGACATTTGGCTCGAAGTTGGCAAATGGAGTCGACTGATTTGACTGATAGGCATTTGAAGCAGCAGTAGATGTGTTGTCTGCACTAAACCCGGTTTGAATCTTCGGACTCTGAACATTCAATGTTGCCGGACTATTCTTATAATACAAAGACACATTTTGTGGCATATTTACTAAGTTCATCTTTTTGATCTTTACCAATTCCAACTCATGAGCCTCGATCTTCTCTATAAACACGCTCAAACTATAGTTCCCGAAATCTGAACTATTTTTCAACATCATCAAATATGTTCCCCATTCCGCATAGGGAAGTGCATCACATAACTTGTATATCCACTCCTCATTTGTCTTCTTAATGTTCAACTGATGTGTGTAAAATGCAACATATAAATTACATCAAATAAGGCAAAAAACTAACCCTTTTTAAGTACTAATGTTGGAAAAAGAGTGTTTTTGTCTTCCTTTTGTATTTTCAGGATGAAATGAGCTCAAATTCACAAAAGAAGCAAAAAGACAGCTAATTCTAACATAAATACAAGAAAAGGAACAAAAGTAGATTGCCCGAACCCTCAACGGCATCCTCCCAAGCAAAGAAAAGAAAACAGAAGCCTGAACACGCCCCGTGCTCAGCCAGCACGGGGCCGTGCCCAAGAAGCAGCAGAAAAGACAAACCTGTAGAAGCTTCTATTGCCCACCACGGGGCCGTGTCTAGTGAGCACGGGGGCGTGGCGAAAGTACAGCAGGCGCATTAATTGTAATTGCGAATTACAATTAATGAAGAGAGAGAGTGTCAGACGGGCACGGGGGCGTGTCCAGCGGACACGGGGCCGTGCCCAGCCTTCTATTCAGCCTATAAATAGGAGTGCTTGGTTTCATTCCAACTCATCCTTTGGCACACCACCTCTCTCACACTTCATCCACCACCCACCACCACCATAACACCATCATCCACCACCATCATCCATTGTCCATCGTAGAGTGTGTGAGTCGTCTCGGGATCCAAGATTGATAGTAAAAGTTCTTGACAATCAAGGCCATGTTTGCCTAAGTCTCTTACATCACTTGGTGAAGACAAGTGTTTAGTATAATACTTTTTATTTTTAATCTTTTGCACTTTTTATTTGGTTTTGTATTAATGACTTTAATAACTAGTTGCTTATGTTGAAGGTGATCTTTCCTTATCGTTTCTCCGTGGTGTCTTGGCATTATTTTACTGTCTATATAAAATAAAAGATTTTCACCATTTATATCTCCACGGTCTATATGGGGGTATGTTGGCTACCTGGTCGGGGTTAAGGGAACGGTTTGGTAAGGGTCTTGCCCTTGTTCAGCGTTTAGAGGTCCTGCAAGGGACCTGGGTCAAATTTAGTAGGATCTCCTTCAATGCCCATAGGTATTGGATGGCGGGGATCCAAGCTCTTTGACCCCCTCATAAGTTAACTACTATTAATATTATAACCCGGCTATTTTGGACTGTATCCCTGCTGACTCAGACTACTTAGCGAAGGGTAACGTCACCGCCAAAAGCGGGGCCTACCATAATTTGCATTAATAACTTAATTCATTATCTTCCAATAATCCAACCTTTTAGGATTGTATCCTTGCTGACTCAAACTACTGGTTTGAGGGTAACGTCGCCTTCAAAAGAGGGGCCTACTACAATAACTAAGATAATCTCTTAAACAAGTGCAAAAGTGCAAAAATAATCAAAGGTTATACTAACACACGAGTCGGATCCAAGTGATTCATCTTGTCTATCTGTTTTTATTTTATTTTTATTTTTCAGCATTTAGTTAGTTTTTATTTTCTTAGTTTAAAAACCTTTTCTAACTTTTTGATTTGATTAGACGTTGAGGATAAACCGGTATTAAAAGCTCTTGTGTCCTTGGACGACCTCGGTATCTTACCAACACTATACTACGTCCACGATGGGTGCACTTGCCCATATGTGTGTTTAGTGTTAGTAAATATCGTGTTTTATAAATTTAAAACTTGGCTAAAGGCGTAAAAAAGGGCTTAATTATACATTAAAAATATATTACACTACACACGCATCAAGTTTCTGGCGCCGCTGCCGGGGACACAAGGATTTTAAGAAAGTTAGGAATCAACGGCCTAATCATATTTTTATTTTTCTTTTTATTTTTTTAGGATTTTCTTAGTTTTTCAGCTTCTGCAGAGCTCAGCACGGGCCGAGCCCGCTGAACACGCCCCCGTGCTCAATCATTGGAACTGGCACTCCTGTTTTAAGTCAGACAGTAAGCTGAACACGGGGCCGTGCTCACTCAACACGCCCCCGTGCCCAAGATTCTCTTACTGAAAACAGAACCGTTAGATCCCGGCGGTTGGTAATTTCTGACATAAAACATGAGTGATAGTAATTCTTTTTACTTTCGGCACTCTTATGGTATGTGGTGTCAATTATGTGGAGGCGAACATGAAGAATTAAAATGTTATTTTCTAAATTATAGGCCCCACTATATAGACCCACCAATCCATTATAACCTTAAGAGGGGCGAAAGTAAAAATAAGCACTATCTCTCCCTCGAATGCGCCCAGCCAGATATTCTAGGAGAAATGCTCCTTGACGAGTTATTTCAACTAGAAGAACTAATTCTAAATTGGTCAAAAGAACTTAGGAAGGATTTTATTGATCCGACCCAAGACGATGACCATGAAGAAATGTTGGAACCGCATTCCGACAACCTCGTTGCTCCCGAAAATACCTTCCAACCTAGAAAAGACTTGGACGATAGTCGTCCCTGTGCCGATTGTGCCGTGAAGGACTCTCCATCGACTTCGTTCGATGCATACATAGACCTGAGCGATTCGGCATACACCTTCTTTAACGAGAGCCCGAGAAAGGGTTGGACTTGTCCACCTAGAATGAAAATAGGAATTACCCTCACCGACAACCTCTTGCGTTCTCGCCTTAGTATAGGACAATTAAGGTATCTTAGGCACTTTGGGGTTGTTCTATCCAGTAAGGAACCACCCGATATCAATAAGATCCTTAGGGACAACAAAACTCCATAACACAGCCTCCAAACACGGGGCCGTGTCTGGTCAACACGCCCCCGTGCTCATCTAAAAAGATTCTCTGCTGATTATGTCAGAATACGGACAAAATGTGTCAGGATTTTCTCTGCACACGGGGCCGTGTCCAGCGGACACGGGGCCGTGTCCAGCGCGCTGTCGTTTTCTTTAAATGCAGCCTGATTCCTGCTCACTTTTGACCACTTCACTAGACAGAGATACCTGGGATCTTCACCTATACCATCCTAGGTAAGTGCTAAAAGAAGGTTCCCAAGGACCATCTTGTCCCTTCCACTTTTGTTTATTTCCCCTTCTTTCAAAATTTTTTCAACATCTCCTCCATGGAAGCTTGGGAACTCCATGATTCCAACCTTCTATATGAAGTTTGTAAGATTATTTGCTATGGATTCTTGTTTAAATTTAGTTGTATAACTTTGTTTTAAATTATCTAAGCTTAAACCACAGTTAAAAATCATTAAAATAATTTAAAACCCTAAGAATCCTTAGCCAAAAATCCTGCAGATAATTGAACACGGGGCCGTGCTCAGCGAGCACGGGGCCGTGTTCGAGGTACTGTTTTGCAAAAATTTAGCTATCTTCGGTTTCTTTCACAGAAAATGGCCAGCAGAACAAGCGGATCATCTTCAAGAGGTAACCGAAATGGAAGAAGGTCGTCCACAGCAGAAGACTCCCTAGTGAACTACGTGTACGTCTTAAGGGAGGCCATAGGCGAAATGACGGGAGTAGAAGAAGCGTTAGTGGACCGTATTAACCATCTGACGGTGGGGTTGGAGGGCTGTCTTCGAGAAGTGAACCTCTTGCACCAGAGGTTAAACCTTCTCGCTTCCCCGCCTTTGGTTCCCATAATAACCCAAAGAGCGTGGAATGTAGTGCCCGAGGTCATCATTCCGGCCGAATGGTATGCCATGCACCAAGAGCCTCTGTAAAGGGTGGTGCAAGGAGTCCCGGTGAATGTTCCTCCTCAAGCCACTGAGGAAAATGAAGCCGCTTTCTTCCTTCCAAGGGAGATAGAAGAGTGGCTTTGAACAATCTCCGAGGAACAATCGGCTAAAGGTCTTACTACATCGGGAAACTATTCCCGAAATTTTCTTAAAGAAGTAGAACCCTTTATGATAACCTCGTGTATCTCCTTAGTTATTTAGTTAAGTCTTTAGTTTATTTTGTTGAGAAACTATATGTATCTCTTTATGTTTGCAATGAAATGATGGTTTCTAAAGTTTGATGTTTATAATTACTAAAACACACTCGTGGTGGTAATGGATGAAAAAGGGAACGAGAAAAATGGCCCCATGCATAAGAACGAGGCAACCCGACACAAATCTCCATTACAGAAAGCTCAACACGGGCCGTGCTCACTGGACACGGCCCCGTGTTGAGCCACCTGCAGAAAAAACGCCCAGTTCAGGTGACTAGACACGGGCCGTGTTCACCAGACACGCCCCCGTGTCCAATCTTCTGTCTCATTTTTTTTAATTTCTGTTACTGGCACCTGAACACGGGGCCGTGTCCCGTCCCCACGGGGCCCTGTCCAGACTGCCAGTAACAATAAATCTTTGCTTTTTAACACCACATTACACATCCAATCAACCTAAAAATTTATTTTTGGGACACATTGAGGACAATGTGTAATTTAAGTGTGGAGGGGGGGGAAGCTAACACCTTGAAATTTTGCAAGTCCTAATAACAAGCCTTACACAAAACTCTATTGGAACCGCTAAACACCTCAAATTTTTTCAAAAAAATTTTCATTTTTTTACTTGTCTAAAGTTTAAGTTAGGAATCCCAAGATTAATAAGGTTATATTTTTATAAATTTTACAACCGAGAGCGTCGTGATAACAAGAACCAACATAAGAAAATTATGAAACGGCATAACAAATCTAGTTAAAATTTGATTATATATACTTGATCACATTAAAAACCCATTCACACAAAAGTGAGTTTTGAGCCTTTATTGAGCATACAAATTTACATCCTTAGACTAAATGCTCATTTTTCGTTTCTTGTGTGAATAGCCGCTTGGTTCTTACAACTCTAGAACTTGCCACGACGATTCATTCCCGGTCCTTACCAACTTAAACCCAAGTAAGTAAATGATGGAGGCATTAGGACTAACCATTTTTCTTTCTACACCATTATTTTTCAATTTTTCTTACCTACCCAAAATCCCCCTAGTTAACCCCTTTGAGCCTAAACCTTTCGTTTCTTTACCCTAAACCCTTTTTACCCACCAAAAACCCTTTTTATTTTTCACCCTTTATTTTAGTAACAAGCTCGGTTTTCGCAAGCTCGTTCTTTTATGAGACTGAAAAAAATGATAATATATATATATATATATATATATGATGAAGTTAAAAACAAACAAAGCTATGCAAACAAAAGCTTGTTTGGAGAAATACTTCAAAATAAAAAGTCACTAAAAACAAAGTGTTTTACGAAAAACCGACGCTTTTTACGCTTTTCGCCCTTTTTACTAACCACTAACCCAACCACCCACCTTTAGCCCAAGCCTAACCCTTCACCCGAAAAAGTCCTCTTGATATTTACAAAGGTATAAAGTTAAAAAGGAGGAGGATTGATTGCTTGGCAAGCCTATGGTAGGCGTAAGTTCCATGCCGCTCTCGAGTGATTCACTAAAAATACACCTTCGGCCGAGTGTTGAGTGATTTCTCCCGTGAGGTATGTGAACTTGTATATAAATGAAATTTTAAAAAGGCATGTTATGCCCAAACAAATAATTTATCTTATGAAACGTTCTAAATAAATCATAACGAATAGGATTGTAAATAAATAAAAATAAAACCCAAAAAAAATTCTTGGATTCCCGACACTCAAAGACAAGCCCAAAAACCTTCTCTTCTACCCATTCCATTTGTGAGTGTAAGCCACATATTAAAGAGTTTTGCTTGAGGACAAGCAAAAGTTCAAGTGTGGGGGTATTTGATGTGTGTAAAATGCAACATATAAATTACATCGAATAAGGCATAAAACTAACCCTTTTTAAGTACTAATGTCGGAAAAAGAGTGTTTTTGTCTTCCTTTTGTATTTTCAGGATGAAATGAGCTCAAATTCACAAAAGAAGCAAAAAGACAGCTAATTCTAACATAAATACAAGAAAAGGAACAAAAGTAGATTGCCCGAACCCTCAACGGCATCCTCCCAAGCAAAGAAAAGAAAACAGAAGCCTGAACACGCCCCGTGCTCAGCCAGCACAGGGCCGTGCCCAAGAAGCAGCAGAAAAGACAAACCTGTAGAAGCTTCTATTGCCCACCACGGGGCCGTGTCCAGTGAGCACGGGGGCGTGGCGAAAGTACAGCAGGCGCATTAATTGTAATTGCGAATTACAATTAATGAAGAGAGAGAGTGTCAGACGGGCACGGGGGCGTGTCCAGCGGACACGGGGCCGTGCCCAGCCTTCTATTCAGCCTATAAATAGGAGTGCTTGGTTTCATTCCAACTCATCCCTTGGCACGCCACCTCTCTCGCACTTCATCCACCACCCACCACCACCATAACACCATCATCCACCACCATCATCCATTGTCCATCGTAGAGTGTGTGAGTCGTCTCGGGATCCAAGATTGATAGTAAGAGTTCTTGACAATCAAGGCCATGTTTGCCTAAGTCTCTTACATCACTTGGTGAAGACAAGTGTTTAGTATAATACTTTTTATTTTTAATCTATTGCACTTTTTATTTGGTTTTGTATTAATGACTTTAATAACTAGTTGCTTATGTTGAAGGTGATCTTTCCTTATCGTTTCTCCGTGGTGTCTTGGCATTGTTTTACTGTCTATATAAAATAAAAGATTTTCACCATTTATATCTCCACGGTCTATATGGGGGTATGTTGGCTACCTGGTCGGGGGTTAAGGGAACGGTTTGGTAAGGGTCTTGCCCTTGTTCAGCGTTTAGAGGTCCTGCAAGGGACCTGGGTCAAATTTAGTAGGATATCCTTCAATGCCCATAGGTATTGGATGGCGGGGATCCAAACTCTTTGACCCCCTCATAAGTTAACTACTATTAATACTATTACCCGGCTATTTAGGACTGTATCCCTTCTGACTCAGACTACTTAACCGAGGGTAACGTCACCGCCAAAAGCGGGGCCTACCATAATTTGCATTAATAACTTAATTCATTATCTTCCAATAATCCAACCTTTTAGGATTGTATCCTTGCTGACTCAAACTACTGGGTTGAGGGTAACGTCGCCTTCAAATGAGGGGCCTACTACAATAACTAAGATAATCTCTTAAACAAGTGCAAAAGTGCGAAAATAATCAAAGGTTATACTAACACACGAGTCGGATCCAAGTGATTCATCTTGTCTGTCTGTTTTTATTTTATTTTTATTTTTCAGCATTTAGTTAGTTTTTATTTTCTTAGTTTAAAAACCTTTTCTAACTTTTTGATTTGATTAGACGTTGAGGATAAACCGGTATTAAAAGCTCTTGTGTCCTTGAACGACCTCGGTATCTTACCAACACTATACTACGTCCGCGATGGGTGCACTTGCCCATATGTGTGTTTATTGTTAGTAAATATCGTGTTTTATAAATTTAAAACTTGGCTAAAGGTGTAAAAAAGGGCTTAATTATACATTAAAAATATGTTACACTACACACGCATCATCAACCTTCTCATCTCTACCACCAGATGACAGTACCTCTCGATAAGCTGCTTTATCGATTCACCTTTAATTCCCGTGAAGATGTCAAATTCTTTCTTTATCAGTGCCTTTTTACTTTTGATCATCGACGCACTGCCTTTGAATTTCTGTTCTAAAGCTTGCCATATCGACTGTGCACTATCATCGTGCTGTAGCAGAACTAGAATATCCTCTTTTATCGCTTGCTGCAGAATGCTAACCATCTTCTTTTCTGCTTTGAATTCAACCTGCTCTGCATCTGTAAGACTTGCGATGGTCTTCAACATATTCAACCCGTCTACCGGAGGAACATACTTCCGTTCGATTTTTATCCCGCACTCTAGATGGTTGGCCTGCACCCAATTTTTGAACCTCCCGGACCACCCTGAATATTCATCCAAACTCATCAATTTCAGAGGCTTCTACATCGTTCCAAGCTCGTTTTCCAGATTTACATTCTGCATGATGCTAGCAGGACTCTGAGTAACTCCACCACTACCCGCAAACATGTTATAAAAATCTTGGCTTTCCATTTTCAGTCGCAACAAAGAAATTTTCAAATAACAGTTGATAACCACAGAAGCGAACTAGACAGAACCCTTTGAGCGAACCACCCAAAGAACTTTGGAGCGGACCAGAAATCACCCTAAGAGCGAACCAGAAATGAGCACTTCGAGCGGACCAGGCAACTGTTTTTTGAGCGGACCAGACAATCAACTTTTGTGCGAACCAGGAAACTGTCTTTCGAGCGGACCAGTATAATACCCAATAAGCGGACCTGAAAATTGTCGTTCAAGCGAACCGGACGAGCGAACCACCAAGAAAACCAGACATTTTCGAGCGAACCAGAAAGAAAACTAGGAGCGAACCACAAATTTTTGCACTTAGGAGCGGTCCAGAAAAGCGAACCACGAACTTGACGAATACGCGGACCTACTTCACGAAGGGTTTTTGATCACTTTTAGGCCGAATTTTGTTCTGATTCTTTCAAGGGTTTGTTATTAGGGTATTTTACACCTGTTGTCAAATTTTCAGTCCATTTCCACCGTTCAAACAGTCCAAATCTTCAAAAGTCCAGGTAAAAAGCTTTGTATCTAGCAAACTAACTCACAACTGGCTCTGATACCAATTGTAGGACCGGTTTTTAGACCGTTCGATTGCGTAACGAACGTTTCACGTGCGGAATCCGTGAGCGTACGTGACTGAACACACAATAACGTACTACTAACGAGAATCTATTGAAAGATGTGACAATTCCAGCACAAGATTCACGTTTACAACACTTTCTCTCTCTAGACTTTCTCTCTCTAGAAGTCTTCCTCCAAATCTTCTTTTTCACCAAAATCTAATCTAACTAATGACATAATCCCCTATTTATAGGTCAAGGCATTTTAATGAAAGTTCTCGTTAATTACAAGTTTGCCACCTTGCCTTTTAACTAGATATGACATTTACAAAGTCTTGGTTTCTTCGGTTTCTTGCTACTGCTTAGATTGACGAAGGCGATAGACATTCGTGTACTAACACTTTAACATCCTTATAAAGCTTAGAAATGGGTTTGACGGGTGTTAGAAGTGCCAAAACACAACCATACGCGCACAGGGACCAAAGCTGCCAAAAATGAAAATATGTTGGTCTACAGGGTCCTTACGCACCGTATGGGTATGCTCACGGTCCGTAAGCAACCCCCAGATCAGCAGAAAGTGCTTTCCAGCTTGATCTAGCTTTTACCCACTTGTGCACATGGTTTTTGGGTTTCTATGGGCTGGTTTGTGTGCCCATCAAGGTACCCAATCAGGATATGGCAAATGTATGGCTTAGATCGTGCCCCCTTCTCCAAGAAACGATCCTAACGGTTGTGCCATGCCTATATAAACCCAACCCATTTCACTCATTTCCTCACATTTGATCTGATTCAAGCTCTCTAAGTGGAAGTATATGCTTCCTACCTGAGAAAGAATCGGAATCAAACCTTGCGGGGACCTTCTGTAAGTATTCTTTCGCGTTTTTCGTTCGTTTTAGCGTTAAAGTCAAACTGCGTTTGACTTTTTGCATTGACCAGCTTATGGTCAACGCGAAGTTCGTTTGAACTTCATAACTTGAGCGTAATCACGATGGTTATAGTCCCTAGTGACTATACCTACTGATTACCACGTTATCTAGGCTTAGTGACGAGTCGTAGTTTCGGCCAAAATGCGTTTTCTCGCGTATTTTGTAACCAAACTACTCTAGGGTATTAAAACTGTCACACCCTGGCTTTGCGGAAGCGTGGTTAATTTGGTGTGACTTCTTAATACCATAGCTTAATCATAACAAAGCTATATGAAAATAAAATCATGCAAGATCATCCATTGATTTAAGTTTCGAAATAAAAGTACCACAACATTGTTTTAAAGCACCGACACACGCAACGGGAGTTACAACCTAATAACATAATAACATTGTTCAGAACTCAAAACCACAACCATAAAGTAGACGTAGTTTAAAAGCGGTGGCTCGTCCAGGCAAGAGCCACGACCCCTAAACTTGGATGACCTTATTTCTTTTACGCAGCGAGAAAACGTATCATGCCATGCCAGATCCTTAATTACCTGAAATACAAGTAAGTTGGAAAAATCAACAAAAATTGTTGAGCAAGTTCATGTGTAGTGAGTAAGTAAAAACCTTTGTAAGTATAAAATCCTGGTATGTAGAAAATAAGGAAAAAGAGATCACCAACGGTTTGCAAGGCCATTGATATGTGTGAAGTGCAAGTAGGAAGGCTCAAACCTAGCAGACTTATGCGATGGGTACAAAGTCACCTCGAGGTCCGTTATGCTGGGCCTGGGGTTGGGCTCGCTACACCCAAGTAGATCTACCGCTCCTGCCCCTCGGTCCTACCCTGAGGATTAATGACCTCAAGTTTCCGCCTACCCAATTCACATGATCTAAATAATAACCTTCCTTACGCTAACCATACCATATAAGAAATATTCGTAAACATAGTAACATGTATTTCACTCCCGCAGTTTAGAAAACTGAAAACAGTTAAGAGAAAAGGGGGACATGAACTCACAGTGGTGCATCTCTACCAAGTATGTCTCCAAGTCAAGCAGCTGTGCAACGACCTACATGTACTAACTCTATTAGATGGACGGCCGTGCCTTAGCTTTATGGTTTACGTTTTAGGAAATAGTTAGACAACTATTTCGTGTTTACATTCTGTGCATACTTGGTAATTATTTTCCTTCCCAAGGATGGGGGATTTAATACATGTGCGTTCGAAATATATTATTAAGTCCCACTTAAAATATATTTTATTTCTAATTCCAAAACATAAATATTTTTCTCAAAAATATTATATTTTTATTTCACATAATTTTCCCAAAATAATACTTGACGAAAGTACGCGTTCATAATTATTTCCTTAAAATGCGTAAGTTACGTTTTAACGATCAAGTGGTAATAATAATTACCGGTGTAACTTATATGTTTATCGTGAAAGCGTTTGTATTATTTTGGATTCGTTAACGTTCGATAATATTATTTTCACCCTAAAAATAATATTTAAGTATCTTCACAAATAATTAACAAGTAACGTTGTGAAGAATATATTTGCTAAATATATATTTATCACGTTTTATTTTGTGAAAATCCCACCTCCGATATTTGTAAATAAAGTCGTGGCGAAACTTACATTTTGAAAACATGTCGAAAAGTATTTCTAACACTTATAGTGAAAATAATTCTAAGTGTTAGGTTTTTGGAAAAATTTCGCCAGAGTTTCCTCTGTAACTGGAGGTGGCCACGCTTTCAAGCGTATCATTTTCTTTTTATAAATCAAGTCAACAATTTTTCTTATTTAACCAAAACAATATTCAACACAACAAACTAGTTAATAAATATGTATATCGCATAAATCTCATGAACTTGTAGTTCTTCCAAAACTATGATGTAAATCCCATTACTTTTAGCGGATCTTTATATAAATTAGTCCGGTTTCGTAAAAATCCCGTTTTTATAGAAATTCCGTCTTTACAACTTCTCGTCATCTTTTACAAAAGTTGTTATTTTGTCGAAACTTTGTGCTACACAAGTGATTACACACTTGTGTGTTCTAAAAATCATTCTTGTTAGTGTAAGATCCATTCTTAGAAAACATGATTTCTTTGATACTTGGTTCTTTGAAAATACCGCTTGTAGATACGTAGATCTACTAGTTTTAAACACTATTTCACAAGTAAAAACGCTTTTACACAAGTTCATGATTCGTGTGTGGTAGAGTTTCACCCTTTAACTGTTGTTACATTCAAAACAACCTTATGTCATGATCCATGATCATGACCAAACCGGGTTAAACGATGATCCGAGCTACCACAACATAGATCGGGTCCAAATAATCACACAAATCAAATACTACAAGATTTACACAACATATAAGCTTTTAACCATCAATATTAGTGTTTTTAGTAGACTTTTGTGTGTGATCTTGTAATATTACGAGTTTTAACCGTTACAAGTCATATTAACAATCTTAAAGTAGTTCGAGAATGTGATTCAAGCAACTTACTACTAGCTCGAGGCTAGGGAAGATTCTAGGTGCGAAATGAGAGGATAAAAGCAATAGAGTGAGGTCCTTTGAGCTCCGAATGCACCAAGCCTCCTTATACGGGATCCTTGACACTTGAATGATCTTGGAATGTGATGAACTAACTCGAAAAATTTGATGGGTGTGGAGGGGTGCTTGGCCGTGAACTATATGAGAGGAGAGGGAGAGAGTTTTGGTGAGTTGTGTGTATGAAGTAAATGATGGATCAAGATGGATTCTTATAGACAAATGTTATGATTATTGACCAAAGGTTTTAGTGTCTTCTTGATACTAGACACTAGTGATTAGTTTATTCACAAAAGTACAAGGGAGGGTCACAATGTGACCGATCCGGTTGGGGGGGGGGTCACTTGGTTAGTTTTCAAATAAAAGTTAAGACATTAGTTAGTTAGGTTAATGAAGTCAGTTTAGGGATTAACCCGGTTATTAAGGTGTTGTGCATTACAGTGGGTGTTAGGGTATTCAGGGACCCTAACTGGCTCAGAAAAAGATAAATAATGTTAATGGCAATATTTTCATGTTCCGGGTAAAGTCCGGTTGTTCGGTTGGATAGTAATTCGTTAAAGCATTTAACAAAGCTTCAAAATGTCGTTAATACCGTTTTTAGTGACACAACTTATTCCCGACACTCTGGAAAGTGTCTAGTAATATTTTTCTCCTGTTTTGGCACTTTATTAGCTAGCTAAAAGCTGAATTGTTTATTAAAGTGCTGAGTTTTGTGCTTAGTGTACATTTTAGGCACATCCAGTCATTGTAACTTATCCCTAGAGACGCAGTTCTACAACCCTTGTATCCCTACACTTATTACTAGTGTAGTAACTATCTCTGGATCATACAGGCCTTAAAGGCAGTGTCTGCCTGATGCTGACTATAACAGCACGTTCAATAGGTTATCCGTTCATTATGCTACTGTGCTTTTGGTGCATCAAGGTTGTCACTAAGGTGCTGTAAGCAAAACATGGGATGACAGCAAGTAAGTAGGATGCAAGTAAGTACATGTATCAACATTTGAGTAGCAGTTTATCCAATAATTCAAGTAAGCACAGTAATTAAGCAGTAATCAATTATTAATTAAGTCGTACGGAAACCTGATTTAGCGAGGGTTGTCACATTCTCCCCCCGTTAAAGAAATTTCGTCCTCGAAATTTGTACTACCTTAACTCTTTTTGGTCACGTCACACAGGTATAACATCGAGGTAGATAGTCATCAAATCCCATCAAAGCTTACTCACACTTGGTGGTTCCAAGAATATTTAACAATCTGCACCCTAGGGTTAAGAAGGTGGGTGCTCTTAGCAGTTGATGTTAGAAGTACAAAACGTACTTTACGTATAGCCTAATGCATTCCAGCTAGCAGGGGTCCACAAGAGAGGAGTTTTCAACCAATAAAATCCTCAAATGACTGATCGCAGTCTCCCAGCGAGTCTTCACGAAACATAGCACCCTCTAAGAGAATTCAGAAATTATCAACTCAAATGATATGGTAAAGTGATCTGTCAAATCCCAAGTAGACGAGTGGCAAGGTTCAGTGTGTTGAACATTTTGAGCTGTGAGGATACACCGAATGAATACAAACGAATCTGGTGTATCCCTGCTTTGAGTTGTAGTTGCATCAGGTATATTTAAATGACAAGTCAACGAAGGTTTATGTATTTTTGCGTGAGACGGTTGATCATGATTTGCACAAGCTACGAGTTTGTAATGATACCACAAGGTATTGCAACGACAAGATTCGAAATAGCGGTGACTGAACGAAATCACCGAGTTTGAAACCAGTTGAAAGTGTACCAAATCAAACCGGAAGGTGAAATTGAGTACTGCAAGGTGTTTGCTTGAATACGAAAGAATCGTTAGAGGGTACACCATGATATGCAATGAATTTATGTACCTTTGATTCAGTACGCAAGTGTGTTGAGAGTGATTTAATTGTGATAACGAAAACGGATTTAGGGCAAGTTGTCAAATAATCAATTAAATCCGTGTACAAGTGAGTAGTCAGATAAGCGCAAGCTTCAATTCTGTGAAAGTATTACTGTAAGGTATCGAAATCTATCAACGATTTAGTGGAGGCATAGACCAAATAAGTCTACTACGACTCGAAACAAAAGAATCTATGTCAAAGTATTAGAATATGATGCTCTCAATGCATCATATGGCGTCTCCAATTAAACATGTGAACTGGATAAGTTCAAACAGTTGAACCTAGTTTCAACGTAACCAAACAATAAACATACATATCAACAAGGAAATCTTGACATGATAGCAAACGCGTAACTTGAAAGAAGGTAGTTTCAAAAAGTGTGTTGACTTGATAACAAGAGAGTCAACAATGACAAAAATGTAGGTCATTCGAATCACAAACCGGTAATTAGATTTGACGACGTAATATCTGATCATTCATGAAGCATTTATTCGAAATGAAACCACATGCGTAGCAAATGGTGCATGGGTTATAAAGTGATGCGTTCTTACTAAAACGAAGAAGTGACCAAATATATGAAGCATACGTGCATTCGCTCTCAGCGAAGGAAAACAACGCGATGCAACTACTTGAGGGGAGCAGAAATGCAAATTTCTACTTGTTAGATGTGAAGGTGAAGACTTCAACGGAAGAAAATTTAAGTACTTTCGGGTTTGTTAACTGTAGTGACAAGTTGGTCAAGTTAATGATGTTTGATTGAGTTGACAGATATAGTTCCTAGATGTAAGGCTTCTTGTCTTTCTGGATTCAACACCTCGTGTGAATCTGGTTTATACATTGTGTAGGAAGCAGTATTTTGTTTATGTTTAAGCACGATCATTGTCCCACAATTTCGTCCTGGTATATTCTCTGACGATGTTCGATTGTCGATCAGTCGTGTAGTAGTAGTTGGGTTCTCAGAGTCAGTTGGCAAGAGTCACTGATTCTGGTGGGTTAGCTTGTTTAGTTCCTGGTAGCTGACGCTTACTTGAAACTCATCATCCTTCTTTTTGACGAGCAGATATGGGGTTTTCCTAACAGGGGATTTTTGGTCTGTTATCTTCCTTCTCCATCAACTTCTGAAGCTTCACTGTCAATCCTTGCGTTTCCGAAGATATAAGTCGTTAAGGGGGGTATTGACTGGTGGTGCAACGCCGGGAATTTAGCTGATATGAACAGGATTAGCCGTGGGAGAGAACATTATGGCAAATCCTCGGGGGAAACCTTAGGGCATTTTGTTGTACTAAGGAGATCTTCGTGCTTAGTTCTTCGGCTCCTCCCGTCCCCGACATGAGCCAGAAACAACTTATTCTTTCCACAACCTCCTTCATGCCTTCATGCAATTTGTAGTTTGTAGAGGCGTATCTTTCCTCATGAGTCATGATTGCTTCGTCGTTCGACTCCGGGACGCGGGTAACGATTCTCCGCTTGGTTGCTCGATCGCGGGTTCATCCTAGTTACTATGTCGAGGTCGTTTATTAACTAGCCTCATTAAGAGTGGGTCGACTAACTTACTCTCTACTAACTTAAGTAGATTCCTATATTCATGAGATGCGAGACAATGGTCGGCACCGTTATCAAATAACGTGAATGCAAGACTTTGGGTTGACAAAGAACGTACCGGCGACCATCTCTGGATCCTGGCATGCTTCACTAGCTTTGGTGTTGGATGCTTCTTCGTGGTCTTGGTTAATCTCCCTTGGGCAATCCTTCCCAAGGTGCCCCATACCATCGCATTTACAACCTTCCTTTCCTCTTTTCGTCTCCTGCCAACACGTTTCCCTGCCGTGTCCCCTTTTACCACAGTTGTCACACTTCCTATTACCGCACTTCCCGTTATGATGGCGCTGGCATACTTCACACTTAGGTAGATTACCCAGGTACATCTTTCCCTTTTTGGCCCTTCTCCTTTCATTTGCCTGATCACCTCCCTGAAATTTACCATGCTTTCTTTTGTTCTTTCCAGATGTCTCCACTGGTGTTTCCTTCTTCTCGTCCGGGATCGAGAATTTCACCAGCCTAAGTGCTTTCTTAGTGAGCTCCAATCCTATCACATGGGCAATCTCGGGGGATGGTGGCGTTGATACCATCATCAAGCTCAAGGCTTGAGGTGTCAGTTCCCATATGGATTGCTCCATTCTCTTCAACTCGGGTTCCACTAGGTACGGAACGACTCGCGACAAATCGTAAAGCCTTTTCACGTGCTTCACCCCATCTGGACCTTCCTTCTGTAGCTCCCAGAACTCTAGTTCCAGCCCTTGGATATCCTTCTGAGAACAATACTCCTTCCGCATTATTTCTTTCAGCTCGCTCCATGGCATCGCAAATGCTATAGCCTCGCCCAATTCTTGAACTTTACGGTCCCACCATAACAGAGCTCCATCTTGTAGCAATCCGGAAATGTACGGGACTTGCTGTTCTGGCGTGCAACCACTCATTCGCACAATGGCATCCACATTTTCTGCCCATTTTACAAAAGCTATGGCACCTTCCGTGCCACCGAAATTCAGAGGGTTGTAATCTAGGAAATGCTGGTAGGTACACCCTGTATCCAAGAATTCATCATCACAATAGGTATTAGCAGGGCACTTTAGGGACTTTCCAATGTATTGTAATGTGTCTTAGATGACTTAAACATTACCGTTAGGTAGGTTTCTCCCTGAGGCACCTTCGCCATGTTTGTAGCGAAGAACCTCGTGCCGAGCTCTGACTCGAGAGGCGTGCGCTAGCCATTCTGCCTCAGTCAGTCGGGTGATTTCTTGATGCGACATCTTCTAGAAGTTCATGTTAGTTAGGTCTCTTCTATTCCGGGAACATAAATAGTTGTTTGGAACACATGTATCACACATATTTAAATCATCGTATTACACATTACAAAATTCTACGAGTAAGTATTTGGAATCATGTTTTCCGAAAGTATAACAAACAAACACGTGTTTCTCAATCATAGCACATTCCCATTATATTGGTGTCACGTCTTATGATTAGTTTTTCATTAAGCGGGCCAGCATATTGCATCAAAATCATAACATTCGTACGTGATTTGAGGGTTTCGTCTAATGAAAGTATAGCAAGTAAACATGTAGTATTAAGGTTTTTGGTACGCACATAGGCGTTACTGATCGCATTTAGCAATGACATGGCGACTGAGCTTTCGTTGATTATCGGCCATAATGTTTTAGCACATGCCTTATGATAATTGGTTCCCATCGTTTTTCGTCTACAACTTCATTGTCTTACAAAAGGTATCACATTACCAGGGTCACCGGGTCTCCCTACCCTTGCCCAACAAATATATTAGCATATCTAATTTGCGTAGTCAGACGTGGTCCTCACAAATCTCCACAATCTTGGGGTCTCTACCCAATCGTAACGCAATCTGCGTTATCCAGATATCAACATTTCTAGTGACTAAGGTGGGGGAGGAAAGAAAAGTAACTATCGATATGCTTGAATTCCTCCCCGACTTGTATGTTCCTCGAAGTGGTCAACTGATTTGCTGCTTAATGGTAAAGGAACGAGTATCAAAATCCTGAGGATGGTGGAATATCAGAGGTCGAGAGCATAAAAGGGATCCTGATGTACGTGGCGGATTAAGGCATGTTGGTGTAGGACGTGGTGTTTTTCTTAACGTTTTCAGACAATATGCTATCTTGTGATGTAGACCCTTAACTCATGTTTTTAGTTAGGTAATGTTTTGCATTTGAAGTTGCCCTTCGTGGTGTCAGCTCAAGCTTCAACGTTCCACTACTCATACTCTCAACTGCAGTTGACGTTACTGAAGCAACGTATCCTGGGTGTGTTTTTCATAATGCGAGAAATGGTGGGGGTTTATAATTAGCATAGTGCGTTTATAGGGACCATCAGTTCGGCTTATCGAGCGTTGTAGGGGTGAATGTAGCAAGCGGTGCTGCCTGGAGCATCTCTACTAGGCGCGGGTATGTCCTGATGGAAAGTGTTAGGCACGATGGCGCAATGGGCGTCGATCTTCACAAGGGGAAACGAACATTTCCACAATGGGGGGGGGGTGTTGCCTGATGCAGATAGATATAAGGGGGTGCAACGTCTGGCAGACTGAAAAGAAACAGGATCGTGATCAAGTATAGATGTAGGTTCAGCAGGCGCAATATCAAGCCGTCTCAATGGTGTAGTAGCTGGCTCAAGTACAGGCTCCGGTCATGTAGCGGTGTGGTGAGTATCAGTGGTGAGTGTGGGAAACAAAGGTGCATCCATAGGAACTGGAACAGGGGCTGAAACAGGAGTAACATGGGAGTGTCACAGGAAACTCCAAAGGTGGGTAACTATTGTCATCGTCCATCCACCCACTTCGGGTGTACGTGTATCGAGGATCAACTTGGGCCGCAAGAAGCGCATGATTGAACTGTACAGGCACAGAGTCAGGAAAAGGGGCAATAACAAGATTAGCAGGAATATCAGCAATGTGAGGGGCATCAACATGAGCATCAACAGCATGCTCATCCTCCAGCAGTGGAGCAACAATGGAATGGTCATCGATAGGTACATTATCAATCAAAGAATCTACAGCGGGTACATCTGCACGAATAGGTTCATGCTCGAATACGGGGTCTGGAGCAGCTACTGGCTCGGGGGCTACGGCATCTAAAATCGAATGCATGGTCAATGGGGTCAACTGGGCCAACTGGGTCAACCGGGTCCTCCATAGGCTGATCCAGTGGTATAAACTCGATCTCCTGATCTGGGTCGAATCCTGGGGGAAAGACAGGATCGGAATTCTCCTCAACATCGTGATTGAAAGCAAAGCTAGGAGCAAGGGCAACAGAGGATGCTCTATCAGGATCTGATTCGTGAGAAAAGTGCTGCACATTCTGAGTGTGTGAAGGTGCGGCGGCCATAGACTCGAAGGAGTCCAGGACCGGGGAGTGAGCAGGTAACTCCTCTGCGGGAGCATCTGCGAGCAACAAAAGATCTCCAACGGCTAGAAGGGCCTCGCCCTGAACATCATCCTCTAGGGGCTCGTCATTAAACGGATCGACATCGCCTTCAGCGTCAGCGTCGAGAAGCATATCGTAGGCAGGATAAACGGTCAAAGGTATGGGAGCAGGGGTCTCGACAAGCGGTAGGTACCCAATAAGAGAGCCATCAGCGAGGAGTAGAAGATCACCGGCAGCAATGAGGGCCTCGCCCTCCATGTCATCCTTGAGTGGGTCCTCATCAACAATTCGACGTCGTCGTCAGCGCCTACGTCCAGGGGCATATCAACAATAGGGTAAGCGACAAGAGGTAAAGGGGCAGGGATCACCGCGAACGGCGAGTCCCCAGCGATAGGGCTATCAGCGGGCTCATTCGCGACATCGGGCAGTGCAAATGGCTGGAAGTCGTCATTGTCCGTGTTGGTAGTATCCGAAGTGTGTACCTCACTTTCTGTCATAATCTCATCATCCGACACGATTGCTAAAGGATCCGAGGTGTCCGTCACTTCAGTATCTGAAGAGGATGCCATGCCGTCTTGTAACACAAACACACATATGCACAAATAATAAATCACATAATCAAATTAACACATTAGTCACCAGTTAAGCAATCAAATAGTTCTCCTAGTCCCACTAGCCAAATTCCTCCCAGTCTCTAAGACTGCTCTCTTATCTACCTCGACCTCTTAGATCGAGCCTCGGCCTCCAAGTCCGAGCCTCAGCCTCCAAGACTGAGCCTAAAAATACTATATAAAATGTGCTCAACATTTGTTTGTAAAAACGTTTTGGATCTGGACTTAAATGGTATGCAGTAAAAATGTTTTCGTGAGAGCCCTAGTGATCATAGTCTAGACTCGAGAAGGAATCCTAGTTCGCTATGATCAGAGCTTTGATACCAAGCTGTCACACCCTGGCTTTGCGGAAGCGTGGTTAATTTGGTGTGACTTCTTAATACCATAGCTTAATCATAACAAAGCTATATGAAAATAAAATCATGCAAGATCATCCATTGATTTAAGTTTCGAAATAAAAGTACCACAACATTGTTTTAAAGCACCGACACACGCAACGGGAGTTACAACCTAATAACATAATAACATTGTTCAGAACTCAAAACCACAACCATAAAGTAGACGTAGTTTAAAAGCGGTGGCTCGTCCAGGCAAGAGCCACGACCCCTAAACTTGGATGACCTTATTTCTTTTACGCAGCGAGAAAACGTATCATACCATGCCAGGTCCTTAATTACCTGAAATACATGTAAGTTGGAAAAATCAACAAAAATTGTTGAGCAAGTTCATGTGTAGTGAGTAAGTAAAAACCTTTGTAAGTATAAAATCCTGGTATGTAGCAAATAAGGAAAAAGAGATCACCAATGGTTTGCAAGGCCATTGATATGTGTGAAGTGCAAGTAGGAAGGCTTAAACCTAGCAGACTTATACGATGGGTACAAAGTCACCCCGAGGTCCGTTATGCTGGGCCTGGGGTTGGGCTCGCTACACCCATGTAGATCTACCGCTCCTGCCCCTCGGTCCTACCCTGAGGATTAATGACCTCAAGTTTCCGCCTACCCAATTCACATGATCTAAATAATAACCCTCCTTACGCTAACCATACCATATAAGAAATATTAGTAAACATAGTAACATGTATTTCACCCCCGCAGTTTAGAAAACTGAAAACAGTTAAGAGAAAAGGGGGACATGAACTCACAGTGGTGCATCTCTACCAAGTATGTCTCCAAGTCAAGCAGCTGTGCAACGACCTACATGTACTAACTCTATTAGACGGACGGCCGTGCCTTAGCTTTATGGTTTACGTTTTAGGAAATAGTTAGACAACTATTTCGTGTTTACATTCTGTGCATACTTGGTAATTATTTTCCTTCCCAAGGATGGGGGATTGAATACATGTGCGTTCGAAATATATTATTAAGTCCCACTTAAAATATATTTTATTTCTAATTCCAAAACATAAATATTTTTCTCAAAAATATTATATTTTTATTTCACATAATTTTCCCAAAATAATACTTGACGAAAATACACGTTCATAATTATTTCCTTAAAATGCGTAAGTTACGTTTTAACGATCAAGTGGTAATAATAATTACCGGTGTAACTTATATGTTTATGGTGAAAGCGTTTGTATTATTTTGGATTCGTTAACGTTCGATAATATTATTTTCACCCTAAAAATAATATTTAAGTATCTTCACAAATAATTAACAAGTAACGTTGTGAAGAATATATTTGCTAAATATATATTTATAACGTTTTATTTTGTGAAAATCCCACCTCCGATATTTGTAAATAAAGTCGTGGCGAAACTTACATTTTGAAAACATGTCGAAAAGTATTTCTAACACTTATAGTGAAAATAATTCTAAGTGTTAGGTTTTTGGAAAAATTTCGCCAGAGTTTCCTCTGTAACTGGAGGAGGCCACGCTTTCAAGCGTATCATTTTCTTTTTATAAATCAAATCAACCATTTTTCTTATTTAACCAAAACAATATTCAACACAACAAACTAGTTAATAAATATGTATATCGCATAAATCTCATGAACTTGTAGTTCTTCCAAAACTATGATGTAAATCCCATTACTTTTAGCGGATCTTTATATAAATTAGTCCGGTTTCGTAAAAATCCCGTTTTTATAGAAATTCCGTCTTTACAACTTCTCGTCATCTTTTACAAAAATTGTTATTTTGTCGAAACTTTGTGCTACACAAGTGATTACACACTTGTGTGTTCTAAAAATCATTCTTGTTAGTGTAAGATCCATTCTTAGAAAACATGATTTCTTTGATACTTGGTTCTTTGAAAATACCGCTTGTAGATACGTAGATCTATTAGTTTTAAACACTATTTCACAAGTAAAAACGCTTTTACACAAGTTCATGATTCGTGTGTGGTAGAGTTTCACCCTTTAACCGTTGTTACATTCAAAACAACCTTATGTCATGATCCATGATCATGACCAAACCGGGTTAAACGATGATCCGAGCTACCACAACATAGATCGGGTCCAAATAATCACACAAATCAAATACTACAAGATTTACACAACATATAAGCTTTTAACCATCAATATTAGTGTTTTTAGTAGACTTTTGTGTGTGATCTTGTAATATTACGAGTTTTAACCGTTACAAGTCATATTAACAATCTTAAAGTAGTTCGAGAATGTGATTCAAGCAACTTACTACTAGCTCGAGGCTAGGGAAGATTCTAGGTGCGAAATGAGAGGATAAAAGCAATAGAGTGAGGTCCTTTGAGCTCCGAATGCACCAAGCCTCCTTATACGGGATCCTTGACACTTGAATGATCTTGGAATGTGATGAACTAACTCGAAAAATTTGATGGGTGTGGAGGGGTGCTTGGCCGTGAACTATATGAGAGGAGAGGGAGAGAGTTTTGGTGAGTTGTGTGTATGAAGTAAATGATGGATCAAGATGGATTCTTATAGACAAATGTTATGATTATTGACCAAAGGTTTTAGTGTCTTCTTGATATTAGACACTAGTGATTAGTTTATTCACAAAAGTACAAGGGAGGGTCACAATGTGACCGATTCGGTTGGGGGGGGGGGGTCACTTGGTTAGTTTTCAACTAAAAGTTAAGACATTAGTTAGTTAGGTTAATTAAGTCAGTTTAGGGATTAACCCGATTATTAATGTGTTGTGCATTACAATGGGTGTTAGGGTATTCAGGGACCCTAACTGGCTCAGAAAAAGATAAATAATGTTAATGGCAATATTTTCATGTTCCGGGTAAAGTCCGGTTGTTCGATTGGATAGTAATCCGTTAAAGCGTTTAACAAAGCTTTAAAATGTCGTTAATACCGTTTTTAGTGACACAACTTATTCCTGACACTCTGGAAAGTGTCTAGTAATATTTTTCTCCTGTTTTGGCACTTTATTAGCTAGCTAAAAGCTGAATTGTTTATTAAAGTGCTGAGTTTTGTGCTTAGTGTACGTTTTAGGCACATCCAGTCATTGTAACTTATCCCTAGAGACGCAGTTCTACAACCCTTGTATCCCTACACTTATTACTAGTGTAGTAACTATCTCTGGCTCATACAGGCCTTAGAGGCAGTGTCTGCCTGATGCTGACTATAACAGCACGTTCAATAGGTTATCCGTTCATTGTGCTACTGTGCTTTTGGTGCATCAAGGTTGTCACTAAGGTGCTGTAAGCAAAACATGGGATGACAGCAAGTAAGTAGGATGCAAGTAAGTACATGTATCAGCATTCGAGTAGCAGTTTATCCAATAATTCAAGTAAGCACAGTAATTAAGCAGTAATCAATTATTAATTAAGTCGTACGGAAACCTGATTTGGCGAGGGTTGTCACAAAAACCGTTTGTTTTAATACCAAACCTGTTTTCTAACTTAACTAAACATGTTCTAGCATGTTTAGCTCGTCGCTTTTAGTTTTGTGCTTGTCTAGGGTCGTAAGGTAAGCGATCTAAACAATCGCTTATGCTTTCGAGAACCCGACCCATTTGGTCGATCTTTAGGATCCGACCAAACACTTTAGGTGACCATAGTTGTATAGGGAATAACCTTCCGAGATTATACCTTATGGTTACGTCGTTTAAGTAGTTGTATGATAAGTAGTTCCTATGCCTTAGGAAAATTACCAAAATGCCCTTTTTGCGCTAAAATTCATTTTAAGCCTATGTAACGTAATTTTTGACATATAAACTAATTTGGAAACAATATTAAACATGTTAAGGCATATTTTACTTGTCATAGGACTAGTTAGGCGGTCCGAACGCGTTTTACGCGAACGACGCGTTAAAGTAGCATAAGCTACCTAAACGGGTCGTAACGGGTCAAAAGCACTTAGGATAAGTTTCGTTTTAGTATGTAGGCTTTGTCAAACCATATTACATAAGTTCCCACACTTATTTGGTTTACAAACCCTCGTACTACCCGATCTTCCGTTAGGTCCGTTTATTAATGTAGATACCTATATTAGGTGCCGTTTGAATCCGTGATCTTCTAGCTTGCTTGGTGGATATCTAAAGTCTATTGAGCAATCTCAAGTGAGTACATAGACCCCTCTTTTACCGTTTTCCAAACATTTTGGGGTGAAACACATGTGCCTACTTGTTACTTTCGTGCTTTCCATATTTTCACATCATATGCTTGCTATGTTCTTTAGTACACTTATAGTACATGATTTCATTACATTATTTTGCTATGTATGTTAACTTAGCATGCTAGCACCTTGATTTCATTACATTGTTTTGTTAAATATGTTTGCTTGGCATATTAGCACATTGTTTTACATTACATTTTCTGCTATGTATGTAGACTAAGCATGCTAGCACATTGATTTACATGACTTTTCTGCTTCGTTGTCACACCCCGATTTCCATGTGTCTCACCGGTGGGCCCGGTGGGGGATTACCGTGACGTAGTTGGCAACAATATAGTCACACCACACAATATATGAATGCACAGCGGAAGCATAAAGATAATTATATTTCAACCATTGTTTGTATCAAAATGTATTACGAATAGTCGAATAGTATCCACAGGGGATCAAATAAAAATATAAGTGCTGTTCAACAGACATAGGCATCTTAAGCTTGCGAGTCTCTTTATAATGATAAGGAGAATATCCAGCCAATTACGCATAGTACCTGCATTTAGTCTTTTTGGGAAAATACTTCAGTTTACACTGGTAAATACATTCAACCGACACTTTTGCAAAATGTTTAGAAAAATTGATTTGAATGCACATGGCATAAAATATCTGTTGATTAAAATGCACAGAGGCAAGATTAACCTTTTATAACTTGGGAGAATTATTTAATATTATAATCTTGTGAACGAATTACATGTCCCTTATGCGTTCAGTAGCCCGGATCTAGTCCGGGTTAAACATCAATAGACACACCACAGCGATCTATTTATGCACTAACGAGTGTACGCCTACACTCCGCGCTTAGGTCGTGGCCATTTCGTAAAATGATGCCAGGGATATCCGGGACATGGTCATTAACCCCCCCAAAGGCTTTTAAGTAACAAGATTGTTTAAACGAGCCGATCAAATTTATTCAATTACCCACTTAACTGTGGAGAATTTGATGCCCGATCAAGCGGTATGCTATATACCGTAACCCAAGCCCGTATAACGGAAAATAAGTTAAAAGTATTTACCTTTGCAAGTATTAATCCTTAATCGAAATAAATTGCAGATAGCTTTTACTGGTCTCCTATTCTGGAACGAAGGTTTAAAATAACCTATTAGAATCCTAAAGGGTCTTTATCTTAGCCGTAGCTTAGACCGGTCAGTTTCAAAGGATTGTTACGGTTTAATTGCGTGAAAGGCGAAAACCGGGAATGGAATGTGATTTGAACCCAACAAGTTTGGAGACTTGTTTTATATGGGTATAATAACCACACTCTGGATTTTGGGGTCAAAACATTATGGTTTGACCCGTTTCGGCTAATTTATGTAAACTAGTTACATAAGCCGAACCGTGCGCGCAAAAGGCGTAAGGGGTAACCGTAAGAGTCCTACACTTGTTTCCTGAGTCAATACACTTTAAAGAGGTTGTGGTATCAGTAGGATACCTTCCATAATGCCCGTAACGAGTTTAAATCCATTTGTATGCCCCGTAGTGGTATTTTAGTCTTTTTAAAGATTAATAAAGAGGTTTCTGAGTTCTACAGGAAGTCTGAGTTTCCCAAACAGTTTATGAAGCCTAAAATACTTTATTTATTATTTAAAATCAGTGGCAACTGGAATCGGGTCAAAAGACCTTGTAGAACTCAAGTCATGGCCGAAAAGGGTATATTCGGTATTTACCGAAGCGTTGCCATAACCGCAGGTTATGAGCAGGTTAAAAATAATTAAAATCTTTAAAAATCCCAAAATATTATTTTACATCAGTGTGTAAAAGGTTTAGTGTCGAAATCTGGGTTTAGATAGGCGTTATGCTAATTGCGCCATTTAATTACTAAAGTCTTCACAATTTGCGCTATTTAGCATAACTCCTATTCTGGACCTCGGATTGACATGAAATTTTAGGGACATGCTTAGAAATCAGTAACCAAGGTTATGGTCCTTTCACATGTCCGAAATTCTCGTTTTAATTTAAAAAGGGCGTTACGGTCAACTTTTAACCATTTAACGGAAAGGTGTAAAAGACTTGGACAAACAACGAACCGGTCACAGAGGGTTATACCATCATGCAACCTGGTCCTAAGAGAGTCCTAAGGCATATCTAAACCATACTTTAACGGGTCAGAACTGAAGTCAAAGCAAAAGTCAAAGTTTTGCGACTTTCGGCTCCGAACCGGGTCAAAACAGTATATGGTCGGATCAAACAAGCTTAGACTAGTTAATATACTTATTATCATGTTTTATGAGTGTTTAAACAGGTTACATATCATCTACATTACAGATTATGCATGAAAGCGCAAAATAGCATTTCTGTTGACTTTTTCTAAGCACGTTTGACTCGACATTCGGACTAGTTAGAGTGGGAATCAGGGGGTGCCCTTTTAGGGGTTTAATGCCCACATGATTACCAACATATAACTACCTTTGATTCAACAAACCACTGGACCATTTGTGATTTATCGCAAAGTCAATCGTTAACTACGACGGATTGACTTTTAAGCTAGACTGTGCATAAACTAAGCCACAAAAGGGTAGGCATACTTACAGAAGCTTGGTGCACGACTAGGGATGTTAGGAGAATGCTTGAGAGCTCCAGAAATGATCAGAAGGCAGGTTTGAGGTGTGTTTCACAATGGAACACTACCATGCCTTTTATAGTGAAAAACTTAACTCAAGATCATTACAACTCACCCTACAATGGATCATGGATGATCAGCAGGTGGCCCTGGGTGCTAGGGGGCATGTAGAGGGCGCCCATGCTTCAATTAATGCATCAATGATCGTTTACAAGCTCAAACATTGAATCTGTCCAAACTTTCTGCATCTGGGACTGTCACGCGGCCCGCATTAGAATTCAGGTAACATGGACGCGGGCCGCCTGAATCTTCATGTCAGTAAACGAATCAACAGGTGGCTCACGGCCCGCATTAGCTTGCTTGTTTCACTCAGGCGGGCCGCCTGAGGCCTGAAATTCAAGACTTTCAAATCTTTTGTCATGATTAACCTGACCTTTCGGTTTTGAAGGGGTAACTTTGCGATTTGGCCCTCGATTATTTACGAATAAGGGCCTCGTGACTTTTACCCGCATTGTTAAGTCCCCGGGAAGTTTAATTATTATCCGAAAAGCCTTAACTTTTATTGTTGACGCTGTTAACCCCTCGCATACGAAATTGATCATAACTTTCTCGTTTTAAAACGGAACTTCGCGAAATTTATATCGTATATTCTAGTGAGCGTATTTTACTGTTACAAAGCCTCGGGTTCATCAAAGGGTCACTCAGAGGTATAAATTAAACATGTTGACACAATTAACCCCTGTAGCTTGTAATCTCTCACTTTCTCCCGCGTTTCACTCCGTACGATCCATGATTTATTCGTTTGAAGGTACGAGCATCATTTAGGGTTACTATACAGTATAATTACCCCTCGTTGACATTTATAACCCTCGAATTTGCATACATTCAAGGTTCATCAACTTTAGTCCTTTATTTAATATTAAATGCCACGTGTAAACTCATGACACGTGTTAACACATTATTGGACACAAAATTTCGAGGTGTTACATCCTCACCCCCTTAAAATAAATCTCTACCCGAGATTTACCGAAACAAATAAGGGTATTTTTCTTTCATTGTGGCTTCAACCTCCCACGTGAATTCGGGACCTCTACGGGCATCCCATTTAACCTTAACAATAGGTACATGCTTCCTTCGAAGCTTCTTTACCTGTCGATCTTCAATCGACAAAGGTTTTTCCACAAATTTTAAGCTCTCATCTATATGCACATCTGTATGTGGTATCACCAGTGAATCGTCCGCGAAGCACTTCTTTAGATTGCAGATGTGGAACACATTGTGAATTCCATTGAGCTCTTCTGGTAAGTTTAACTTGTAGGCAACTGACCCGACATGTTCGATAACCTCGAAAGGTCCTATGTATCTCGGGCTTAGTTTTCCTTTCTTACCGAAACGCATCACCCCCTTCCAGGGTGATACTTTAAGTAACACTTTTTCACCTACCTCGAAGTGAAAATCTTTACGCTTTGGATCTGCGTAACTTTTCTGCCTATCTCGGGCAGCTTTGAGACGGTCTCGAATCTGGACAATCTTGTCCGTCGTCTCGAAGACTATCTCTGGTCCTGATAATTGGACATCTCCAACTTCCGCCCAACAAACAGGCGATCTACACTTTCTACCATATAATGCCTCAAAGGGCGCAACCTTAATGTTGGTATGGTAGCTATTGTTGTAGGATAATTCGATTAGTGGTAGGTTCTTATCCCAACTACCACCCAAATCAATAGCACATGCACGTAGCATGTCTTCCAACGTCTGAATAGTATGCTCACTCTGACCGTCTGTCTGAGGATGGTAAGCCGTACTAAAATTCAAACGTGTGCCTAAAGATTGCTGGAAACTTTTCCAGAAATGCGACGTGTATCTAGTATCTCTATCGGAGATAATAGACACAGGTATGCCATGCAAGGCTACAATCTTATCAACGTATAACTGGGCTAACATGTCGGAGCTATAAGTCTCCTTGATGGGTAAGAAATGTGCTAACTTAGTCAGTCTATCAACTATAACCCATATTGTGTCATTTCCCTTTCTCGTCTTGGGTAACTTGGTAATAAAATCCATAGTTACACATTCCCACTTCCATTCAGGAAGTTCAGGCTGTTGTAGCAAGCCTGACGGCTTTTGATGCTCGGCTTTGACTTGCGCACAAGTCAAGCATTTGGCTACATAAGCGGCTACAGACTTTTTCAAGCCTATCCACCAATAATTTGCCTTTAGATCCTGAACCATTTTATTTGCTCCAGGATGGACAGAATATTTGGAACTATGGGCTTCCTGGAGGATAACATCTCGTAGTCCTCCATAAATTGGAACCCATATTCGTCCATTTAATCGTAAGATTCCGTCCTTGCTAAGAGTCAACTGCTCCTCAGTTACTCCTAACTTTTCTCTAGGATAATTAGCTTCCAACACAGCTTCCCTCTGTGCAGCTAACACCCTTTCAATCAAATTATTCTTTACTTCAATGCTCTTGGCATTGATTCGGATGGGTTTCACCCTTTCCTTTCTACTCAGGGCATCAGCAACTATATTCGCCTTGCTGGGATGATATCTGATTTCACAATCATAATCATTTAAAGTCTCCATCCAACGGCGTTGCCTCATGTTTAATTCCTTCTGATTAAACAGATGTTGAAGGCTCTTATGATCCGAATAGATCACAAACTTGATACCATACAGATAATGCCTCCACAGTTTTAGTGCGAACACCACGGCACCCAGCTCCAAGTCATGGGTGGTGTAATTCTTCTCATGCACCTTTAACTGTCTCGAAGCATAGGCAATAACTTTGCCTTTCTACATGAGCACACATCCCATGCCAGTGTGTGAGGCGTCGCAGTAAACTACGAACTCTTCGGTACCTTCAGGTAATGTCAGCACAGGAGCGTTGCTCAACTTTTGTTTCAGAATATCAAAGGACTCTTGCTGCTTAGGGCCCCAAACGAACTTTACTTTCTTCTTGGTCAAGGAAGTTAAGGGCGCAGCAATCCTTGAAACATTTTCAATGAAACGCCTGTAATATCCTGCTAACCCCAGGAAAATACCAATCTCTGTAGGCGTCTTTGGCTCTTGCCAATTCATGACAGCTTCTACTTTAGTGGGATCCACTTAGATACCACGCTCGCTGACAACATGTCCAAGAAATTGGACTTCTCGAAGCCAGAATTCGCACTTAGAGAATTTGTCATAGAGTTTCTCATGATGCAAGAGTTTGAGAATACAGCGAAGGTGTTTCTCATGGTCAGCTCGGTTCTTCGAGTAGATAAGAATGTCGTCGATGAAAACGGTGACGAATTTGTCTAAGTACGGCTTGCAAACGCGATTCATGAGATCCATGAACGCAGCCGGTCCATTAGTGAGCCCAAAAGGCATCACTAGGAACTCGTAGTGACCGTAACGAGTCCTAAATGCGGTTTTATGTACGTCTTCATCTCTGACTTTCAGTTGATGGTAGCCTGACCTCAAGTCAATCTTCGAGAAATAACTTGCCCCTTGTAACTAATCGAACAAATCGTCGATCCTCGGCAAGGGATATCTATTCTTTATCGTGACTTTATTAAGCTCGCGATAATCGATGCACAGACGCATCGATCCGTCCTTCTTCTTGACAAACAGGACAGGTGCTCCCCAAGGAGATGAACTAGGTTTGATGAAACCTTTAGCTAGCAGTTCATCCAGCTGGGTCCTCAACTCCTTCATTTCGGTTCGTGCTAGCCTGTAAGGTGCTCTAGCAATAGGTGCTGCTCCAGGGATGATATCAATCCTGAATTCCACTTGACTATCTGGTGGCAGACCAGGTAGATCCTCAGGGAAAACTTCTGGATATTCTGAAATGACGGGGATGTCTTCTATCTTCGGTTTAGGCTCAT
Source organism: Helianthus annuus (assembly GCF_002127325.2). Classification (NCBI taxonomy): domain Eukaryota; kingdom Viridiplantae; phylum Streptophyta; class Magnoliopsida; order Asterales; family Asteraceae; genus Helianthus; species Helianthus annuus. Next base: position 70,589,211 of record NC_035442.2, on the reverse strand, counting down.
CAAAAATCACCTGTGCCATGTAGATGACACAACCCTTCTTTACACATTTTGAAGCCTTGAGCATAGTCACTTGCTCAGGCAATCCGTACTAGGTATCTCCCCGAATGCTAAGCGATTCCCCAGACGGAGTCTTTATCACCACTTGCTTTCTGTTGCAGACGATTTGGGCCTGGTTGTGAGATAACCAATCCATATCCAATACTATGTCAAAACCGGCCAATTTAAAGGGAAGTAGAGATAGAGGAAAAGAGTGGTTCTTAATGGATATCACACATCCATCTAACACAGTGGAGACGGTTTCTATAGTGCCATCTGCTAGCTCTACCTCATAATTCACATTTAAGGTTTTGACAGGCATATTCAGCAATTTGCAAAATTTATGATCTACGAAAGACTTATCAGCGCCAGAATCTAAAAGTACTCTTGCAAAGATATCATTTACGAGGAAAGTACCTGTGATCACGTTATCGTTTAGCACTGCTTCTTTCGCATCCATCCTGAAGACTCTCGCATTGGTCTTCTTGGTCTCTTCAGGCTTCTTGGCGTATTTAGGGCAGTTGGTTTTAATGTGCCCCTTCTCGTTGCAACTGAAGCAAGTTGCATCCTTTATCTTTTTGCAATCCAAGGTCTTGTGGTCCTTGGACTTGCATAACCCGTAAGCAAATGACTTCGACTGAGTCTGCGAGTTGGATTCGAGCCTACACTTTCCAAAGTGATGTCTCTTGCAATTCTTGCACTTGGGCTTCTCACCAGACTGTTGCCCATCCTTCCTTGACTCAGACCCTCTCTTGTTGTCACCGTTTCCACGGTGCTTCTTGCCCAACCTTCGTGAAGTATCATCTTCACGCTTTCTCTTCTCAGCCTCTTTGTTCCTCAGCGCTCTTTGTCGGACCGCATCCAGAGTGAGGGACAAAGAAATGTCGGCTAAAGATCTAAAGGTCGCTGGCCGAGAGGCCTTTACGCTTGCCTTTATCTCGGGGGCTAAACCATCGATAAAACGAGCTATCCTCTTTGGCTCTGGGGTTACTAGATATGGAACCAACCTGGACATCGTGTTGAAGCTAGTGAGGTAAGCTTGACAGTCAAGGTTCGTCATAACCAACGATAGAAAATCAGTCTCTATCTTTTCAACCTCATGTTGAGGGCAGTAATTTTCCTTGATGAGAGAAATGAATTCCTCCCATGTCATGCCGTACAAAACAGCCTTTCCCGAGGCCTGAACGAACGACCTCCACCAAGCCAGGGCATCGCCCTTGAATGATTGTGAAACAAACTTTACCACATCTTTCTCTGCGCAACCACTGATATCCACCACGGTGTCCATCTCGTCTAACCACGTCATGCAATCTACCGCGCCCTTCTCCCCAGTGAAGTCTCGGGGTTTGCAAGATACGAAATACTTGTAGGTGCAGCCCCTGGCGCGAGATGCATCAGTATACACTCTTTCTGGACGGACACTGTTTTCATTGGACGAGTGATTATCATCGTCCTTTTTTGGCTTAGACGGGGGTTTGCTGTGAGATTTTGAGTGGGTTTTCGGCTTTAAGTGTGGTTTAGATACGGTTCTGCTCCGGGATTCAGTGTACTCCTCATACTGTCGATCCAGGGCTGCCTTAACAGCACCATCGACAAGAGCTTTCAATTCTGCACCCGTCAAATGAACCTGGGCGTTATCATATTCGTCTTCTTTCGAGTGACTATTCTCCCCATTTAGATCAGCCATCGTAACTTGAATCTGCTACAGGAGATAACGAAAAAGTTTTATTTAGGAGTTTATTATGGAATTGTCTTTTATGGCAATTCATTAACCATAGTAACAGAGACCATATCTGGTCAATTTGTTACTCACATTTATTTAGGATTTGAATATACTTATCCTAATTATAAACAATATTGTTAGTGGCATAAAAGCCTAGTCACGAGGACGTTTTTATAGTATAGGCTGGGATTACAGAGAATCAAGGCATGAAGGTTTGAACCATAGTCCTTTTTACCTTTTCTGACAGGGAGTCATAGACTACCACTGCCTTTTGTCTTATATGACAATAAATATGGCCCATAGGCATTACATCACTAATGGATGTTTAATAAGTTTGACCCGTAGGCACTACATCACTAATGGATGTTTATAAGTTTGGCCCGTAGGCACTACCTCACTAATGGATGTTTAATAATTGATCATCTTCATTGACGATTTAACCCATGATTTATAAATCATTAATTTGGGCTTCGGAATCCTTAAAAGGATTCTTATCTAAGAATGACGCGTGCGATTTGAACGAATCACATCTGCCATGAACGTTAACATGTTTACAGAGGTTAACAGGGAATCTGAATCTTTTAATCAGGTCTTACCATCTTGGCCGGGTCTTATTATGACACCTGGCTAGGTTTCACTCTTAAGATTCTTCATTTAGGCAAATTTAATTTAAAAGGAATGATTTTTTGATTTATTTCATATATAATAATAACAAAAATGAAATTTATAACATAGCATTCCATAATTTCAAATATGATTACACGCTGCCCTAAACGGCACTTTTAAATAAGTAAATACCTACGCAGAGGTTTATAGAAAAACAAGTCCACGCAGGGACCAAATACTAGATAGATGTCCGCACAGGGACTAAAAGATAAGTTCATGTAGGGACTGAAATACGATAAATGTCCACGCAGGGACTAAATTGTAAATACAACAATACATAAGGAGACTAATGATCTCGTTTCTTCCTCCCTTTTAGTAGGTTTGCTAGGCCTTTGAGAAATCCACGATTACTCTTACGTTCTTGTTTGAAGTCTCGTTCCACACGGTTTAGACGGTGGAGTATTTCTTCTTGCTCCGGTGGAGAAAAACATGGCTGCTGCGACGGTTGCTGAACCGGAGGTCTAGGAGGTATTGGATACCCATGAGCTGAGTAATCTGGTCTCCAAGATGTTCCATGGAGTGAATTGTAATTAGCCGCTACCACGTATGGATCGGCATCATAGTTATAGTTGTAGTGCGTGTGAGTCGGCTGCTCAAACGGATTGTATGCGGTGGAGCCACCGTACGCTGGTATCGGATTGTCATATCCGAAAGGTGGCGGAGGTGGTGCAACTGGTGCAGAATTCACCTCTGCAGGGTGACCAGAAGGTTCCCCAAATTGTGGTTCTTCTTCAGGCACTGACGGAAAGTGACTCGCACTCGAGTGGCGAGGGGTGCTGAAATGGAATTCCCCTCCTCGGGTGGACATCCATGCGCCTAATCTTCTACGCCTTGGCGGATCTGGAATTACTGGTTGAACCGGTGGCGGTGGCGTAACTGCCACAAACCGCGAATCCTCAGAAGGATCTTGTTGTTGCTGTTGGTCATGAGGTGAGAAATGATGAGATGGTGTAAAGTACCAATTACATTGGTCAAACCTCGCCTGGTAACTGTCGGGACCTTGATAGGGTGTTCCATGGAAGGATGACCCATCAGAGATCTCGATTGGATGGTTGGGAGTACCCCTTGCAGGCTCGACGGGATCTGTATCCTCGTCCATATCCACTGCATTATCTTCAAAAAAGTGATCCTCTGGTCCTAAAGGGTTGTACCCTATTGGCTCTTGGACATAATCCACCGGGTTAAACTGTCCTACGAAGAAAGGTGAAGGATCGCCATAAGAACGGTGCAAAGCAGATCGCTGGAGCGGTATAAATGATGGTTGAGGGTTATTCGGGTCATTTTCTGAGTTCGGTCCAAAAGAATGATGGTAAGAAGGTGTTGAGCTATGCGAGGTAGAATGTCTCGTAGGTTCAAAGAGGTTTCTTCTTCGTCTTTGTGGTTCCTCACTTCTAGTACTGGAAGGAGTTCGCATGTTCGAAGGTCCAGCCTCGTGATCATTGTGAGTAATGATGGTCCTTTGCCTCTTCCTCCTCTTCCTCGTCTAATTGCAGGTGGCATATTTCCTGCTTTCAAAACTTTAAATAACAATAAATCATAAAAAGACAAACTGGAATAACAATTCGAATTTGTCCTATGTTCTTGTCTAGACTCAAGTATGTGCAATTGTGTCATTGAGATTAAACACATAAAGATAGTGTTTAATTCACTCAACGTTGGCTCTGATACAACCTGTCACACCCCGATTTCCACGTATCTCACCGGTGGGCCCGGTGGGGGATTACCGTGACGTAGTTGGCAACAATATAGTCAAACCACACAATATATGAATGCACAGCGGAAGCATAAAGATAATTATATTTCAACCATTGTTTGTAATATCAAAATGTATTACGAATAGTCAAATAGTATCCACAGGGGATCAAATAAAAATATAAGTGTTGTTCAACAGACATAGGCATCTTAAGCTTGCGAGACTCTTTATGATGCTAAGGAGAATATCCAGCCAATTACGCATAGTACCTGCATTTAGTATTTTTGGGAAAATATGTCAGTTTACACTGGTAAATACATTCAACCGACACTTTTGCAAAATGTTTAGAAAAATTGATTTGAATGCACATGGCATAAAATATCTTTTGATTAAAATGCACAGAGGCAAGATTAACCTTTTATAACTTGGGAGAATTATTTAATATTATAATCTTGTGAACGAATTACATGTTCCTTATGAGTTCAGTAGCCCGGATCTAGTCCGGGTTAAAGATCAATAGACACACCACAGCGATCTATTTATGCACTGACGAGTGTACGCCTACACTCCGCGCTTAGGTCGTGGCCATTTCGTAAAATGATGCCAGGGATATCCGGGACATGGTCATTAACCCCCCAAAGGCTTTTAAGTAACAAGACTGTTTAAACGAGCCGATCAAATTTATTCAATTACCCACTTAACTGTGGAGAAGTTGATGCCCGATCAAGCGGTATGCTATATACCGTAACCCAAGCCCGTATAACGGAAAATAAGTTAAAAGTATTTACCTTTGCAAGTATTAATCCTTAATCGAAATAAATTGCAGATAGCTTTTACTGGTCTCCTATTCTGGAACAAAGGTTTAAAATAACCTATTAGAATCCTAACGGGTCTTTATCTTAGCCGTAGCTTAGACCGGTCAGTTTCAAAGGATTGTTACGGTTTAATCGCGTGAAAGGCGAAAACCGGGAATGGAATGTGATTTGAAACCAACAAGTTTGGAGACTTGTTTTATATGGGTATAATGTGACAACTCGAAATCTAGAACCTTTCGTTGTAACTTGCTTGTACGTTATGTGACTAGTTAAAATGATAACGTGAACTTTTATGTGCTTTGTTTTGTGTGCATTGTATGTATATATGTATGTGTGTTATATGTGAACCGAGAACCCGACACGAAACAACAAGGAACCCGACTCGAGACCATGAGGTCTCGAGTGACTAGTAATCGGTTTTGGGCCTTGGGCCGAGAACCTTTGGCCGGTTGGGCCTTTGGGCCGTAAACCCTTAGCCGAAACCCATAGGGTGCACACACTTGGAACTTTGACTATAAATACACTACCTTAGTTAGTGTTACCATTTTGTTGAACATTACAACACACACTCTCCTACTTCTCTCTCTCACCTAAACTCTAGAACACAAACACACTCCACCATTCTTGGATCTTTGGACTTGGATCGGCTCACACACACACCCGGTTGGAAGCCTTTCACACACCCTCGAAACCCATAACCGGTTAGTGTTCTTAATGCTTTGTTAAATGTTAGTGTGTTTATGTTATGTTTGTAAGATGAGATTATGTGACAATATGTTAAGATGAGTTATACATAATGTTTTGAAAAGAAATCGGTTCATGAATGTTTCTTGTTATGAGTGGAACTATACATATTTGATGTTGAAAATGGGTTCATGGTATGACAAAAAGGTGAATGATGATATTGGTTGCATTTGGGTTTGATCCGAAAAGTTTGGGTATTTATACTAAGAAAAATTGGCTAATAAATATGGTTGTCAAGTAGGATGCATGCTAGTAAATTGTATCTTGATAGTTGTTCATGATTTTGGGTGAATAAGTGTTGTTTATGTTATGAAGAACTTGAATATATGCTTTGAATGTATGAAGAACACTTTGAATGATAGTTGAAGATTGAAAACCCTTGTGATTTTGATCCATCTTTGACTAATAACCTGATTAGGAAATATGTTAGTGGAATTCTATTGGTTATTTCCGGATTTGGGCCTGATTATACTGTACCATTAATCTGACCATCTGCATCAACACGTGAACTTGAAAACGACTGTTACCGACTCGCAATCACCCGGTTACGACTCGCAACCACAGCGTGATGACTCGAGACCACGCGGTTGCGACTCGCAACCATAACAGGACAAGCCGAAACCACAGGTTACGAGTCCCGTTGCGACTCGAGACCTCAGCATGATGAATCGAAACCATGGTTGCGACACCAGTTGCGACTCGCAACCATCCATGATCAACACACAGCATGACTCGAGACCATGCTTGCGAGTCCGGTTGCGACTCGAGACCACACTTTTGGGCCTTAGTTAATGGGCCAGACTGATGGGCTTCTGTGTTAACTGCTTTTACGTGTTTGGGCCTAAGTAGTTGGGCTGAACTTGTGAACCGTATGTGCTTCTATTGACTGTTAACTGTTACTGCTAAACGTGCTTGCCAAACGTGTTGAACATTTGTACACTACTTGGTTCGAATCTGATTATACGTGATATCCGTGTTAGGACGTTATTGACTACTTGCGACTTGATTGACTTTCTGTGTTTGACTGCCGAGCAAACCAAGGTGAGTTCACACCCTTTACAAAGCATGGGATTCCCTGGGTTGGGAACGGGGTTAAGGAACGTGGTTCCTCGTCTACCTTGGGTAGGACGTCAGTGGTTCAGGAATGTGATTCCTCGTCCGGATGGACGGATAAACGTACTAGACTAAAACTCTATCACGAAGTCCCTCCTTTTTGTATCGACTAATCGCCGGGCCAATGGCGAGCGGGTCATTAGTTAGATAGCGCTATTTAGGTCTGACAAGCCTCACACCGTGCCGCAGAGGACGGGCGTGAACTAATGGATCTGGGGCACGTCAATGATGATAGACATTGATGTTTTCAGGGCACATAAACATGACTACAGTCAGCAATCGATACGGTAACGAGTCTAGTATACACATGGGGTAGCCCCCACGGCTGGAGAGCCAGATGATGTACATGGGGTAGCCCCCACGGCCGAAATGCCTGATAACTACATGGGGTAGCCCCCACGGCCGGAGTGCCGGAGTAACTGGGAACGAACTGGTCACGTTTTTAAAACTATGGGGTAACCCCCACGGCAGGATGCCAGATAAAGTAAACTGTTTTCGAAACAACTAAAACGAACGCCCACCCGTGAACTCACTCAACTAGTTGTTGACTCGTTACTACATGCTTTGCAGGACCATAGGTACTCAGTGGGAGCTTGCATGGAGGAAGATCGTTGTGGGACAGGGATTGCTACAAGACTATGTTAAACTTGAAACTTTTGGAACTTATGTTATAACTTTAAACTTATGCTTCCGCTTGCAACTTAAACTTATTTGTTTTGGAACACCAATCGTGAATGGTTAAACTTTTATAACTATTTATATGCTTGTTCAGTATGATTGGTGGCTGGATCCTGGTCAGTCACGCCTCCAAGCGGTAGTACTCCGCAGGTGGGATTTTGGGGGTGTGACAGATTGGTATCAGAGCCATTGGTTATAGTGAACTTGGTTTTAATAAAGGAGAAACGTTTTTGTTAAAACCAGACTATAACCGGTTTAGTGCTCAACGGTCCACAACGACACTTCGCTCCTCATGCAAGGCTCGATGTTCTAGGTAATATGATGTATGTATATTGCCTACTTGTTAATTACGTAGTACATTGCTCATAGTATGCTTGATTAGTATAGCTACTGTTGTTTGAACACGTGCGTGCTTACTCTGTCCTACTATTGTACTTTCGCGAACCTCTCTCACACGTATTACTCTTATTATGAAGAACCATGTCTGGACGCGTTAACATGACACAAGCCCAGTTGACGGCTTTGATCAGCGAGCGAGTTGCCGCAGCGCTCGCAGCCGCACACGCAGGAGGTATATCCTGCAGTCCGAAATGTTCTAGGATCATTTGGATCCTACTCTCGTGAACCAACCTTTGTGTTAAACTCTGTCTTTCTTTCACATACCTTAGGTCAGTATGCTCAGGCACCGGTGTGCACTTTTAAGACCTTTATGGACTGTCGACCCACAACTTTTAGCGGCACTGAAGGAGCAGTAGGTCTCCTACACTGGTTTGAGAAACTGGAGTCTGTGTTCGAAATGTGCGAATGCCCTGAAGCGCGCAGGGTGAAGTATGCTACTGGTACTCTCGAGGGTTTGGCTCTCACGTGGTGGAATGCTCAAGTGCAGATGTTAGGGTTGGTTGCTGCCAACGCCACCCCATGGGAAAACTTCAAGGAAATGATCAGGGAGGAATACTGCAGTCGTGACGACATTCACAAACTGGAGGATGAGTTTTACAATCTCAAGATGTCAGGATCAGAAATTGAGGCATACACTAAGAGATCGCATGAGCTTGCCTTGTTGTGTCCTACTATGGTGGATCCTCCGTATAAGCGAATTGAACTCTATCTCAAGGGCTTGGTGCCAGAGATCCAAAGTCATGTGACTTCAGCGAGGTTGACTACTATCCAGCAGGTTGTACAGTTGGCTCACCGTCTTACTGATCAAGCGGTGGAGCAGAACAAGTTACCGAAGCGTATAGGTGCTGCAACTACTTCTGGTGCTTCTAGTGGAGATAAACGGAAATGGGATGGAACTTCAAGCAGGGGTTCAACTTCAGTGCAAACTCAGTCTCAGCAGAGAAAGACAGATGATCACAAGAGCCCCGGTCAGCAGTCACCTAGTGGTCAAAGTCATGGTGGATACAAGGGGAATCACCCCAAGTGCAATCGTTGTAGCCTACACCACAGTGGGCCATGCACCAGGGGCAACTGTCATCGATGCAACAAGCCTGGTCATGTTGCAAAGGATTGCAGAAGCGCATACCCCGTCAATCAGAATCGTCAGCAACCTCAGCAGAACCAGCGACAGCAGCAGGGTAACAACAAAGGATGCTTTCAGTGTGGAGCTGAAGGCCACTTCAAGAAGGATTGTCCCCAACTGAATCAGAACAACAACAACAATCAGGGGAATGGTAACAATGGGAACAACAACAACAATGGTGCTAGGGGACGAGTGTTCGTGATTGGCCAAGGTGAAGCAAGGAATGATCCCAACGTGGTGACGGGTAAGTTCCTTCTCGACGACTTTTATGTTACAGTCTTATTTGATTCGGGTGCCGATACTAGCTATGTGTCACTAGAAGTCAGTAAGATGCTTAAGCGTATTCCTACACCCCTGAGCGACAAGCACACTGTAGAGCTAGCTAATGGTAAGAATTTGGAAGCCTCACACGTAGTCAAGGGTTGCCAGCTTATTCTCGCTAACCAGACCTTCGCCATCGATCTTATTCCTATTGTCTTGGGTAGTTTCGACGTTGTCATTGGGATGGATTGGTTATCCCAACACCGAGCAGAGATTCTTTGCAACGAAAAGATCGTTCGTATTCCTGGTTTAGGTGGTGAACCTCTCATGATACGTGGCGACAAGAGAAGTGCTGTTGAGAACATCATCTCTCTTCTTAAGGCCCAGAAATGCTTACGAAAGGGCCACACAACGATTTTGGCTCTAGTTACTGATACCACAGAAAAGGAGAAGAAGCTAGAAGATTTTCCGGTTGTACGCGATTATCCTGAGGTATTCCCTGAGGAATTACCTGGTCTTCCGCCCCATCGCCAAGTCGAGTTTCAGATTGATCTAGCTCCTGGAGCCGCGCCTGTAGCCCGTGCACCTTATCGTTTAGCGCCATCAGAGTTGGAAGAACTCTCCACGCAACTACAAGAACTCTTGGATAAGGGTTTCATTCGTCCTAGCTCATCGCCTTGGGGAGCTCCAGTGTTATTTGTGAAGAAGAAGGATGGTACCTTCAGAATGTGTATCGACTATCGCGAACTCAACAAGGTGACTGTGAAGAATCGTTATCCTCTACCGCGTATTGACGACTTGTTCGACCAGTTGCAGGGGTCGAGCTACTATTCAAAGATCGATCTGAGATCGGGATATCACCAGCTGAGAGTTCGGGAAGAGGATGTCTCTAAGACGGCCTTTAGGACTCGATATGGGCACTATGAGTTTCTAGTCATGCCGTTTGGGCTGACGAACGCACCGGCAGTTTTTATGGATTTGATGAATCGAGTGTGCAAACCGTATCTGGACAAGTTTGTTATAGTCTTCATCGACGACATCCTGATCTATTCTAAGAGCAAGGAAGAGCACGAACAACATCTACGACTTATTTTGGAACTCCTCCGGAAGGAACAGCTTTACGCAAAGTTCTCGAAATGCGACTTCTGGCTTCGAGAGGTCCATTTCCTAGGGCATGTGGTGAACAAGGATGGGATTCACGTTGATCCATCCAAAGTGGAATCTATTAAGAACTGGCCTGCGCCTCGCACACCAAAGGAAATTCGCCAATTTTTGGGATTGGCAGGTTACTACAGGAGATTCATTAAGGATTTTTCTAAGATCGCGCAGCCTCTCACCTTACTAACGCAGAAAGGCGTTGTTTATCGTTGGGGAAATGCACAAGAGTTAGCTTTTCAGCATCTAAAGGATAGACTTTGCAGTGCACCTATCCTTTCATTGCCAGAGGGCACAGAAGATTTTGTGGTTTACTGTGATGCATCAATTCAAGGTCTTGGTTGTGTATTGATGCAACGAGATAAAGTCATAGCTTACGCCTCACGACAACTCAAAGTTCACGAGAAGAACTACACGACACATGATTTAGAGCTGGGAGCTGTTGTTTTCGCACTTAAACTATGGCGGCATTACCTGTACGGAACCAAGTGCGCCATCTACACCGACCACAGAAGTTTAGAACACATATTCAAGCAGAAGGAACTGAATATGCGGCAGCGACGATGGGTCGAGCTGCTGAATGATTACGAGTGCTCTATCAGGTATCACCCGGGCAAGGCCAATGTTGTGGCAGACGCCCTCAGTCGGAAGGACACTACGCCTAAGCGCGTAAGAGCTTTACAACTCACGATCCATTCTAGTCTACCTTCGCAAATACGAGCTGCTCAGATAGAAGCACTGAAGCCAGAAAACATTAGAGCTGAAGCACTACGCGGGTCAAGGCAACGTTTAGAACAGAAGGAAGATGGTGCTTATTATGTAACAGGGCGCATCTGGGTCCCGCACTATGGCGATTTACGAGAACTTGTGATGGATGAAGCGCACAAATCTCGCTACTCGGTACACCCTGGTTCGGACAAGATGTACCACGATATTAAAACTACGTATTGGTGGCCTAGCATGAAGGCCCACATAGCAACTTACGTCAGCAAGTGTTTGACTTGTGCGCGAGTCAAGACGGAATATCAGAAACCTTCAGGCCTACTTCAGCAACCAGAGATACCACAATGGAAATGGGAGCAAATTTCCATGGATTTCGTTACTGGCTTACCTAGATCACAGCGCGGGAACGATACTATTTGGGTGATCGTGGATCGACTCACAAAATCCGCACACTTTTTGGCAATCAAGGAGACGGATAAATTCTCCACTTTAGCAGAAATATACCTCAAGGAAGTTGTTTCGAGGCACGGGGTGCCCACTTCTATTATCTCTGATCGAGATGCACGTTTTACTTCGGAACTGTGGCAGGCAATGCACAAGTCTTTTGGCTCACGTCTTGATATGAGCACAGCGTACCACCCGCAGACGGACGGGCAGTCCGAGCGTACTATCCAAACACTAGAAGACATGCTTCGCGCTTGTGTAATCGACTTTGGCAACAGCTGGGAAAAGCATCTGCCACTCGTAGAATTCTCGTACAATAACAGCTACCACACCAGCATTAAAGCTGCTCCGTTTGAGGCATTGTACGGACGTAAATGCCGGTCACCCCTCTGTTGGGCAGAGGTGGGGGATAGTCAAATCACTGGTCCAGAACATGTGGTAGACACTACTGAGCGGATCGCTCAAATACGACAACGCATGGCGGCCGCTCGTGACCGTCAGAAGGCATACGCCGATAAGGGCAGGAAACCACTCGAGCTCCAGGTTGGGGAGCGGGTTTTACTCAAAGTTTCACCCTGGAAGGGTGTGGTTCGTTTTGGTAAACGCGGCAAACTCAATCCACGGTACGTTGGACCTTTCGAAATTCTTGAGAAAATAGGCAAGGTGGCCTACAGACTGAAATTACCAGCAGAACTCGGGGCAGTTCACAACGTTTTCCATGTGTCAAATCTGAAGAAGTGTCTGTCAGATGAGACGCACGTAGTTCCTCTGAAGGAACTCACGATCGACGAACAGTTGAAATTCGTCGAAGAACCTGTCGAGATCACGGACCGGGATGTTAAGGTCCTCAAGAGCACTAGAATACCTCTTGTTCGAGTTCGTTGGAACTCACGTCGCGGCCCAGAGTTTACCTGGGAGCGCGAAGATCGGATGAAACAAAAGTATCCCCAACTGTTTGAGAACAGTACAAACGCTACTGAGGCTGAAGCTACGGAATTTCGGGACGAAATTCCAGATCAACGGGGGGTGGATGTGACACCCCAGGAAAACCAGGAAAACCATGCAACTTAACTAGCTTCCTCAGTGAGTGCCATCAAATTTCGGGACGAAATTTCTTTCAACTTGGGGATGATGTGACAACTCGAAATCTAGAACCTTTCGTTGTAACTTGCTTGTACGTTATGTGACTAGTTAAAATGATAACGTGAACTTTTATGTGCTTTGTTTTGTGTGCATTGTATGTATATATGTATGTGTGTTATATGTGAACCGAGAACCCGACACGAAACAACAAGGAACCCGACTCGAGACCATGAGGTCTCGAGTGACTAGTAATCGGTTTTGGGCCTTGGGCCGAGAACCTTTGGCCGGTTGGGCCTTTGGGCCGTAAACCCTTAGCCGAAACCCATAGGGTGCACACACTTGGAACTTTGACTATAAATACACTACCTTAGTTAGTGTTACCATTTTGTTGAACATTACAACACACACTCTCCTACTTCTCTCTCTCACCTAAACTCTAGAACACAAACACACTCCACCATTCTTGGATCTTTGGACTTGGATCGGCTCACACACACACCCGGTTGGAAGCCTTTCACACACCCTCGAAACCCATAACCGGTTAGTGTTCTTAATGCTTTGTTAAATGTTAGTGTGTTTATGTTATGTTTGTAAGATGAGATTATGTGACAATATGTTAAGATGAGTTATACATAATGTTTTGAAAAGAAATCGGTTCATGAATGTTTCTTGTTATGAGTGGAACTATACATATTTGATGTTGAAAATGGGTTCATGGTATGACAAAAAGGTGAATGATGATATTGGTTGCATTTGGGTTTGATCCGAAAAGTTTGGGTATTTATACTAAGAAAAATCGGCTAATAAATATGGTTGTCAAGTAGGATGCATGCTAGTAAATTGTATCTTGATAGTTGTTCATGATTTTGGGTGAATAAGTGTTGTTTATGTTATGAAGAACTTGAATATATGCTTTGAATGTATGAAGAACACTTTGAATGATAGTTGAAGATTGAAAACCCTTGTGATTTTGATCCATCTTTGACTAATAACCTGATTAGGAAATATGTTAGTGGAATTCTATTGGTTATTTCCGGATTTGGGCCTGATTATACTGTACCATTAATCTGACCATCTGCATCAACACGTGAACTTGAAAACGACTGTTACCGACTCGCAATCACCCGGTTACGACTCGCAACCACAGCGTGATGACTCGAGACCACGCGGTTGCGACTCGCAACCATAACAGGACAAGCCGAAACCACAGGTTACGAGTCCCGTTGCGACTCGAGACCTCAGCATGATGAATCGAAACCATGGTTGCGACACCAGTTGCGACTCGCAACCATCCATGATCAACACACAGCATGACTCGAGACCATGCTTGCGAGTCCGGTTGCGACTCGAGACCACACTTTTGGGCCTTAGTTAATGGGCCAGACTGATGGGCTTCTGTGTTAACTGCTTTTACGTGTTTGGGCCTAAGTAGTTGGGCTGAACTTGTGAACCGTATGTGCTTCTATTGACTGTTAACTGTTACTGCTAAACGTGCTTGCCAAACGTGTTGAACATTTGTACACTACTTGGTTCGAATCTGATTATACGTGATATCCGTGTTAGGACGTTATTGACTACTTGCGACTTGATTGACTTTCTGTGTTTGACTGCCGAGCAAACCAAGGTGAGTTCACACCCTTTACAAAGCATGGGATTCCCTGGGTTGGGAACGGGGTTAAGGAACGTGGTTCCTCGTCTACCTTGGGTAGGACGTCAGTGGTTCAGGAATGTGATTCCTCGTCCGGATGGACGGATAAACGTACTAGACTAAAACTCTATCACGAAGTCCCTCCTTTTTGTATCGACTAATCGCCGGGCCAATGGCGAGCGGGTCATTAGTTAGATAGCGCTATTTAGGTCTGACAAGCCTCACACCGTGCCGCAGAGGACGGGCGTGAACTAATGGATCTGGGGCACGTCAATGATGATAGACATTGATGTTTTCAGGGCACATAAACATGACTACAGTCAGCAATCGATACGGTAACGAGTCTAGTATACACATGGGGTAGCCCCCACGGCTGGAGAGCCAGATGATGTACATGGGGTAGCCCCCACGGCCGAAATGCCTGATAACTACATGGGGTAGCCCCCACGGCCGGAGTGCCGGAGTAACTGGGAACGAACTGGTCACGTTTTTAAAACTATGGGGTAACCCCCACGGCAGGATGCCAGATAAAGTAAACTGTTTTCGAAACAACTAAAACGAACGCCCACCCGTGAACTCACTCAACTAGTTGTTGACTCGTTACTACATGCTTTGCAGGACCATAGGTACTCAGTGGGAGCTTGCATGGAGGAAGATCGTTGTGGGACAGGGATTGCTACGAGACTATGTTAAACTTGAAACTTTTGGAACTTATGTTATAACTTTAAACTTATGCTTCCGCTTGCAACTTAAACTTATTTGTTTTGGAACACCAATCGTGAATGGTTAAACTTTTATAACTATTTATATGCTTGTTCAGTATGATTGGTGGCTGGATCCTGGTCAGTCACGCCTCCAAGCGGTAGTACTCCGCAGGTGGGATTTTGGGGGTGTGACAAGCGGGATTGACGCTGGCGTAGAATCTGACATCCCCAAATTTCTCTAGAATATCATGAACGTACTTCGTCTGGTGAATGAAAATTCCCTCAGGTAGTTGATCAACTTGAAGACCCAAAAAGAATTTCATATCCCTCATTGATGACATTTCGAATTTTTGCTTCATCACTTGTTCAAAATCTTTGCACAAATTCTCATTTGTTGACCCAAATATTATGTCGTCCACGTATATCTGAACTATCAGAAGATGTCCGTCGACCTCTTTAGTGAAGAGAGTGGCATCCACTTTCCCTCAAATGAAGCTGTTGGCTAGTAGGTGTTGAGACAAAGTCTCGTACCAAGCTCTCGGGGCCTGGTGTAAACCATACAACGCTTTGTCCAGCAAATAAACCTTGTTTTTTTTGTGGATTGGATCGGTAAAGCCCGACGGCTGTCCGACATATACCTCCTCTTTAACCTTCCCATAGAGAAACGCCGATTTTACATCTAACTGATATACTTTGAAGTTTTTCCACGATGCAAATGTTAGGAAGATTCTGATCGCTTCTAGTCGAGCCACAGGAGCATACACTTCAGTAAAATCTATACCCTCCTCTTGACTGAAACCCTGGACTACGAGTCGAGCTTTGTTTCGCACAACTACTCCTCGATCATCTCTCTTACACTTAAACACCCATTTTGTGTTTATCTTCCTATGACCTTCAGGCAAATCTACTAACTTCCACACTCCCAACTTTTCAAACTGACTCAATTCTTCTTGCATAGCATTGACCCAAGAATCTTCAGTTAGCACCTCTTTGTATGTTCGCGGTTCGATCTGCGAAATAAAACAACTCAATGAAAATTCAGTTTGTAAAGGTGCTACTGTAGAATAAAAAATGTAAGGCCTTGGTCAATTTGACGTCTAGTGCGAACGCCTGATTGTAGTTCCCCTATGATCAGCTCCTCTGGATGGTATGAAAGAGTTCGTGGCATTACTTCGCATGCAACATCTACATTGCCCTCCAGATTAGTAACATTCTGATTTGCACCATGTTCACTGACTGGGGTTGTTTGACTTGAAATCTGAATTTGCTCCCCCTCAAAATCTGAATCACTATGATCAAATACTGGCATGCTCTCAGATTCTTGATTATCATCCTGTGCCGTCTGATTATCATGAGCAACTTCATCTTGTTGGACATCATCATGTTCACCAGCATTGCTAGGACCTGTTTCATCGTCGTTCGAAGTCTTCCGTGGTCGCATTGAATACTCGGCTGGGAACCTTTCTTGCGATGACTCATATTCTCGCAAAATATCCAACTCATCAAAGAAATCTTCTTGTTCTTCTGGTTCTTCCATCATGTCAAACGAATCCCACAACTTGTCGTAATGATAATGCCATGAATCTCCAGGATTCTGTGGCGGCATTGTATAACGTTGACATTCAACATTTGGAGCTTCAATAATCCGCTTCAAGCTTGGAACGAAGACACGTCGTAATGGACTTGCATAACCTATGAATATCCCTTCAATACTCTTCGGACCAAACTTTCCAAAAGGCTCTAGAACAGTACAGGGTGACCCAAACGGTTCAAGATACTTCAGATTTGGTTTGCGGTTATTGATCAACTCAAAGCACGTTTTGTTGAATTTCTTGACAATGAGAACTCTGTTGAGCGTATAGCATGCGGCGGAAACTGCTTCTGCCCAAAAATTTATCGGTAGCTTTGAATCAGCAAGCATTGTTCTAGCCGTCTCGATTAGCGTCCTGTTTTTGCGTTCTGCGACTCCATTCTGCTACGGAGTGTATGGAGCACAAAACTCATGCAATATACCTCTTTCATCACAAAATTCTTCCATCTTGCTGTTCTTGAATTCAGTACCATTATCACTTCTAATTCTTTTGATACGCCTTTGGTACAGATTTTCAATCTTTCTGAACAACGCCATCAAACTGTCAAATGTCTCATCTTTCGACTTTAAGAATGAAACCCACGAAAATCTGGAATAATCATCAGTAACCACAAGACAGTAGAGATCTCCTGTAATACTTTTGACATTCACATGACCAAAAAGATCCATGTGAAGTCTCTCCAGAGGTCTTGAAACTGAATTGACTTGCTTTTTAGGGTGTGACTTTTTCTTCTGCTTGCCTTTGATGCAGCTAATGCACTCCCCTTCCAGATGAAAACCTTTTACATGAACTCCAGTAACCAAATCATTGTGCACCAAGTGATTCATTTTTCTAAGATGTATATGACCCATCTTCCGGTGCCACAATCTTGATTCCTTTTCCGTTGCTCTGGACACAAAACAATGAGCCTGACCCGTGGTTGTAGTAGCTACGCTCATGTCCAACACGTACAGATCATTGACTCTTGGTGCCCTCATGATAATCCATTCCTCAGGGATAACAAATCCTGGCTTCAAGATCAAACATTCTTTGTCTGTGAAATGAGTGGTATACATCCTGTCACAGATCTGCGAGATACTCAGCAGATTATTCTCCAGCTCAACAATGTAGTTAACTCTTTCAAACGTAACAATCCCATTGGATAACGTTCCTTCACCAACAATTCTACCACCTTGATTGCCTGCGAACCCTACATAACCTCCATTGAAATTTCTAACATCATACAACAAAGTTGTCTTCCTCGTCAT
Source organism: Helianthus annuus (assembly GCF_002127325.2). Lineage (NCBI taxonomy): Eukaryota > Viridiplantae > Streptophyta > Magnoliopsida > Asterales > Asteraceae > Helianthus > Helianthus annuus. The sequence continues at coordinate 70,571,364 of NC_035442.2, read as the reverse complement.
GTGCCGAGAAGCTCCACTATCCATAATCCATCGTGAAACGGATCTCGGAAGTTCCTACAAAAACCACAAACACTTAGTTAGATTTGGAAGCTACCCAAGCCTGTTTTGACTCAGGTAACTCAATTTGGATGTGAGATTTTGTAGTTTAAAGTGGCGGAAAATTTTTGTCATTCATTTTTAGACTTTCTCCAGACCCAACCTCAACCTTTTTATATAATAAAAACTCATCTTTTTGAGGTTGACCAGATGGTTGGTCTTTCTTTTGAACATTTTTCTTTTCAGAATTTTGCATTTCTTTCTCATGGTTCTCATAATAATCCAAAGGAACATTCATCTTTACCGGTGTGGTAGAAGATGATTGTTTTTCCATCTCAGAAACCTTTGGTTTTGGAACACTTGTTTTCTTTTCCACAACTTTCGGCTTCCATGTTTGTTGAGGTGATGCAACCCGCTTGTAAAACTTGTCTTTTTTAGTTACCACATTTTTAGCAGGTTCAGTTTTGATTTTAATGTTTTCATTTTTCAAAATCTTTTTCTCAACAATCAATGGAGCTTTGCCCTTAGCGACAACTTTCTTTTTCTGAATCTTCACAACTTCAGTCTTAGGCTTCAAGTTAGTACAATATCATGCAATATGTCCAACTTGATTACATCTGAAGCATGTTCGAGTGTCAATTACTCGACTTGTGCCTTCAGACTGAGATTGTGAAGCTTTCTTCTCAAAGAACTCTTCATTTGATTTTGAAAAAATCTTTTTCTCTTCATCAGAAAGTGAACTTAAATTGTTCACAAACATTTTCTTCTCAACAAACTTCTTGTTTTGAACATTTCTCTTTTGATAACTCTTACCACCATGATAACCACCCGACCAATTGTTTCGATTGTTGTTATAAAAACGTGGTGGAACAACAGGTTTCTTGTAGAAAGCTTTATCTTTCTCAAAATTCATTTGTCTTTTTGTTTGTTTTAAGATTTTCACTTCAGACAACTCGATTTCAACCATATTGAACACATTTGTTAACTTGGAAACATTTATATTCTCCAATGGAAACTCAGAATCCGAATACAACTCATCCGATCCTGACATCTTCTACATGACAAGATTAGATTCATCATTTAAGTTGTTTTTGGACTTTTGTTTCGGAATGTATTTGTCCAGGAAACATGCATCTTCCTCAGTAGTGTCACTATCAGATTTAAGAACATTCTCAACAACACTTTTTACCACTTCAGTTTGGACACTATCGTCATCGGAAGATGTGAAGGTGACATCAATTGTGTCCGGAAGTTTCACTTCATTCTCATCTTCAAGATTAACCAACCCAGATTGCTTTTTCAAATAATTGTCTAGAACTGGTGGTGGAACTTGATGATAACCCACCCCGGTTCCATCCGAAAAGATATCTTCGCCAGCTTTGTTTTTGCCTATTGGTTTTGGAACAATGTGTTGCAAAACAAAGCTTGCGGAGTTGTAACTTTTTAGCTTCAACTAGATTCGCTCATTTTCAATTTCAGCCTCTTGAAATTTAAGCTTTAATTTTGCAATTTCATCCAGTTGTTGGTTGATTAATTCTTCTTTTACCCGAAGCACTCCCGACAGATGAACATTTTCCTTATATGTCTTACCATTTCTTTCATCATTATCTTTAACTGTGCATTTAAGCTTCTCAAATTTTTCACTGATCTGACGATTTTCAAGAACTAACTTCTCATTTTCTTTCTTAACCTTTTCTTGGTCAATTTTATCATTTTCAATTTTGTTGGTTAATTCTTTTAATATGTCAGTTGAAGCTTTCAACATTTTATCACGGTCAAGGATCTAATCCTCAACACTTCTGACTCTAGCAGTCAGATCATCAACCTTCTTACCATTGAGATAGGTGATTGTACTACAAACTTTGCATTCTTTGATGCAATTTTTGCAGTCAACATCACCATTGACTTTCTTACCTGACTCGGTCTTTGACGCGTTTTGAACTGACCTGGCTTTTAGACTCAGAAACGGATTTAGAGCCTACCTCAAGTGCCTTAGCAGCCAGCACATTGTCAGCCATCTTTCCCAAGTTTTCAGCATTCAACTCTTGAGTCGTGTCAATGATTCCATTATCAACCTTCTTTGGCTTCTCTTCTTTCTCTTTCTCTTCTTTCTCGTCTCCGCTTCCCCACCATTTTCTTTGCCAATACTCATCATCATCAGCCATTTTCTTTAATTATGGTTTCAAGATCAAGAGTGTTATGGTCAATAGCAATGTTTCCCATGGGGTCAAGATAACATTCTCTGTCTGGATCCCATCTCCTTGCTCTTTTTGCTTCAAGATAGATACCAGATATTCTGATCATTTTGTTCTGAGCTATCATCTTTCTGTAACCATACTTCTGTTCTTCAGTTCTGTTGTCTTTAAAAGGAACAGGTTCAGCAGATTTTTGGCGTGAAAGCATATCCAACCGCATCCTCCTCAGGTAAAAACTCGCTCCAGTCGAAACCTTCATCGTCGTGAATCACAGCAAGAGCTCTAGATTTCTCTTTGTTATCCTCAAGCTGCTTCATTCTTGGCGGCTCCGATTTATTCTGATGATAAATCGCTTTCTTGTAGTAATCTTCTCTGTACGGGTTTTCAGACTCATCAGCATAAGCATTTCGGCATTCACGCTTAAAGTGACCTTTCTGTTTGCACTTAAAGCATGTCACTTTAGACTTGTCAAAGCCTAACTTGGTAGAAGGTCCACCAATAGACTTCCTTCCTGTGATCTCCATGAAACGCTGTGCCCGACGAACTCCACTGGCCATACACCACCTTATGTCGATCAATTCCATCTCCTCATGATCAATCTGATCGTAATCTTCCTTCGTCAGGTTGGTGTTGCCTATCTTGCCTGCCACTAAGCTTTCATACGACTCTAGCACATAAGCTAAGAAAACCATCTGCTGCTTAGCAGACTCCTCGCTGAGGTTTGAGCGTTCTTTAAGTCTACAGCGATGTAGCACTGAAATAGGTTCTTTGCGTTGGATTGGTTTGAATGTGACGAAGAACCACTGTGAAATCCACTGCTTTGACTCTCTTTGCTTGAAGTGTTGGAATTCTCAGCAGAAAAAGTTGTCTTGTGAGATGTACTCTTTGCATCATGCTTTTTGAATAATACAAATCCAAGTTCTGTTGATAAGATGAGTGATTGACTTTGTGTGTTTTCCTTAACTCCAGCTCGTGACTCTCTAGTCTCTCAATCAACAAATCCACTGTGAGCTGTTCAGACTTGATCGTATCTTCAACATCAACGCATAATATTGCCAATCCATCTCATCTGGCAACGAGTCAAACAATTTATCGACTAGCTCTTCTTGAAAATAAAAAATTTCATGTCTCGCCAGCTCCAGCTTCAGGTGCCCAAACCTCTCAATCATTTTACAAACTGATTCATTCTTTAAACAACAAATAAATCAAACTCTTTTCTTAGCAGTTTCTTTTTGTTTTTCACTATTTCTGCACTTCCAAACATTTAACTTTCAACTTTTGCCAAGATCTGTAGAATCTTGTACTCGATCAAGGATATTATATCTTTTCAGACAGATTGAAATAGCAGTGCGATGCATTTTTGCTCAGCAACAAACGATTCTATTTCATCAGATGATGTTAAGCTTTCACCAGTTTTGCCTCCATCAATGTATCCATTCTTTAGACTCTTCCAGCTGGGATAAGCAAAGGCCTTCAACCATTCTTCAAACTTCTTGGCCCACCGACTGTACTCTTCGATAGCCATCAACTCGGGGGTTTGTTATATGTTCCAAAAGCACTTTCAACTCCCAAGGCATCCGATAAGCTTTTCTTCGAACTTGGCATGTTCTCATTGGTGTTGCTAGAAGAAGTATCGTCTCCAGAATTTCCAGCAAGGCATACATATCGCTAAACGGATTCATGAATAGATCATCCATCTTGCAAGTACCTAAAAAATCAGTCAAACACTTAGAAAAATTTTAAATTTTGAAAAACAGAAATTGCAAGCGAAATCAGTTTGACGCAAAATCAGCTTCAAGCGGTAAATCACAAGAAAATTTTCAAGCGGGATCAGCTTTCGAGCGAAATTAAGAACCAAAACTTTCAGCGGAAATATGACTGATCTGATTTCGCTTGAAAATACAAAAGTATTTTCAAGCGGGCATCAAGATTTTCGAGCGAAATCAGATGTAAATCTCAAGCGAAATAAGCTTTTTAAGAGGTTTCGCTTGAAAATTTTCAAGCGGAATCTGATGATGTCACTATTTTCGAACAACTTTTCAAACGAAATATCAAGTTTTTGTCCAATTTTTATCGAATTACGGTCCAAAACTCTCAGGGATTAGTTAACACTGTATTTCACTTGATATATGTCAAATTCAGGCCATTTCAACCGCTGAAATATGTTCAAATCAGAAAAGAAAGGGTAGAAGAGTGAGAATCCGATGATTTCAAGCTGTAATGGTTTGAACTCCTCGTCCTGCTCTGATACCACTTGTTGGATTGGTTCCGTGACCATAAACAGTCAGTAAAGGCAGTTCATCATCATTTACTAAGGCGGAATCAAAGTAAACAACGTCACACAGCTTGTTCTTTTAAACTTTCTTTCTATTAATGCTTTTCCGAGCCTTTTACAATGATTCTGACTAAATTTTGCAGCACCTTGACTCTTACACAATGACCTGATTCCGCTCCAATCGTTACAAATGAAATCAAACATCACCTATATAGCCTCCTGATTCCGCTGAAAACAACTCAAGCGGAAATACCTATGTTCCAACTCAAGCGGAATCACTCTATTACCACTTCGAGCGGAATAACAAGCATGTCTGAGTTCGCTTGAAATGATAAACATGTCATTTCAAGCGGAATTACATGATATACCCACTTTTCTTGTTTTCAACTCTAAACACTATCTAGACCTAAGACTCAATTAAGACGTAGTAAACAAGACATTCAGTGCAACCAACATATTATCTATGCATTTTTCTTTATATCATCTGATTTCGTATCACTGTTTATATGATTTATAAAAGAAAACATTTTACAAGTTCATGACTAACTTTTGACAAACATTTTCTTTAAACTTACAGTCGATGAATCCTAAATCAAGTAAAACCTATGTATCTCACAGGCATTTTTATGCTGACGTACCTATCTTCACATGTGTTTTCAGGAGATGATGCATAGGATCGATCAAGATACACTTAGGCGGACTTGGGCCTTAGTGACATTAAAAGATGCAAGACTAGTTAATTATGTTATGTTTCTCTGTTGTTAAGACATTGTAACTTCTTTTAAATCAATAAAACGAACTTTTAAATTTCCATGTATGAAACAATGATTCTGTTACAACACTCCCCGATGTTTCCGCCACGATTTGTTGTTTTACGTGGTCGGGGTGTGACAGCGTCCAAATGTTCAAAATTAATTATACAGACTTGTTCGTAATAAATCCACAGGCGGATCATAAAAATGTACAAAATGGGAGATCATCAAACTACTAGGCTTTATGCAAAGGGTTGCAAATTACTCTTCTAGCATTACCGAGCAACTTCCAGCCTATTTACGTACTTGTACCTGTAACTTAGTCTTTTGAAAATACGTCAGTTTACACTGGTAAATACAATCAACCGACTCATTTTGAAAACATTTTCAAAATCATTTAATGTGCACAAGGCACATGATTTTATTAACAACATGGGACAATTCAAAATGATCTTGAATACAATTTTACATGTCTGTCAATACTATGGGGCCTGTACTTAAATCCGGATTTAATGATGTATGGAGTTAAGGATTATCCGAATTTGTTGAAAACCCATGTCCGAATTTATTGAATATTTACTATGTCCAAATTTGTTTCAATTTCTCTTGTAAAGATTTAACCTATCCGAATTTATATTAGTGTAAGGGTTTGTTTGTTTCATTTAAGTCCGGATTTTGAGGTTCAATCCCTTTGTAACAATTTGTCGATTCTCCTTTGTAAGGATTTGTTCATTCTACCTTGTCCGAATTTATTTTGTTCATTCCTCCTTGTCTGAATTTATTGTTCATTCCTCCTTGTCTGAATTTATTGTTCATTCCTCCTTGTCTGAATTCACAACTTGTTGGGTTTAAACCACATTTTCTATTTCGGTCATCGCTTAATCAAGCGTATCGTACGGTTTAGATTTTTAAGTTAAACGCGTCCAGGTCTACGACTTGAATAGGACCCGTTAGAATTCAAATTGGTTATTTATACATCATACAGACTAGGTCCTTCCAATAAATTGCTACCTACACTTAGTTACTTGATTAACGGCTGAGTTATTTATGAACCTTGCATTTTAAGACGCGTCTTAGCTCAGGTAAATACTCTTTACCTTTTTCCCTATACGGGCTTGGGATACAGTAAATTATTACCGCTTGGTCGGTATGGGATCATATGTCGGATTGTGACTAACAAAATCTTCATAACCCGTTTTAATTCTATTTTGTCTGATAACTTAAACATTGGGGGTCAACGCGACCGTGTCCTAGATATCCATGGCTCATTTAAGTTATAATGGCCACGACCGAAGCACAGGTTGTAGGCATACACCGACAAATGCTAAATGCTATCATAAAACCTTTTACTGACCCATACGTGGGATACCCCTTTGTGGGTTTAAGTGGTGTGTCGGTTAATCAATGTCTCGGTGTTCAATAAATAAAACCGGACGAACGGTTTTGAATTACTGAATTTCAAACTCGAATAGAAAACTAATTCCATAAATCCTACTATAAATAAATCCGGATAAGTTTTAAACAAATCCGCGAATTTCAAAAGTAAATCCAAATGATATCAAGAATAAATCCAACTAGGATAAGGAAGTCTTTAACACATTCGGACTCAATTAAAAACTCACAATGTGACACCTGTGTCACTTCAATCATCAAGCAAATACCAAATCAATGAAACATTGTGTTTCATATTGAGATTTGTAAAAATATGTGTATCGTTTGCACAATCAATTCTTGTCCGATTTTCAAGCTCTAAATCGCTTTCTGGAAGGTTATACACGCACTGATGCGTTAATATAACCAGTTCAATGCAACAAACACTCCGCGAATAGTGAAATAGGCTAACATACCTTAAATAACCTTTACATAACTTAGAAACAAGTTTTGGGAGGTTTGTTGTGTTGACATCAAGTTTGTTCGATCGCAGGGACTAATTGTGTCCAAACTGCGAAACTATACTGATTCGTATAGTAACGAACCTTCGGAACTTGATCATAAGTTAAATATGCCCTAAATATCCTTTACATAGCTTAGAATAGGCTTTGAGGTTTTGGTGCGCAAAAATAAACTTTTGGTCATTCAGGGACTAAAAGCGTCAAAAGTGCATAAGTTGCGTTTTCGCGCATATCTTAGGTTCTGAATTATCCGGACATCCAAAAATTTATGTAAGCTTAAGATATTTTATTTTAATGTTTGGCATAAGAAAATTCCATTCGTCGCTTGATTTGGATCGTTTTTGCGTTCGTTACGACTTCCGTCGTAATTAACTGAACAACGCAACCGCACGACCAAACGAACTGACATTACGACATATTTTTGAACATGTTTTGAGTTCCCTATGCTTTAACTTCATTTTAGAGCCTTGAAATGAGGTTAACGGGGCTTAAACGTGTCAAAAATGAGCCGAAATGCAAGATTCTGAAGTTCAGGGACCAAAATGTCATTCTGCCATAGTTATCTTAGGAAGGGGCCAAAATGAAAAATCTAAATTCCAGCTGTTCCCCTCATTTGCACATGGTTTTAATGAAACTATGGGCTCCCATGGTTTCACAAAACCATGGGCACATGTGTACGGATGAGATCGAAGCTCGTTTTACGATGAACGATCCTAACGGTTCTAGATTTCCTATAAATACCCACCATGTTTTCATTCATTCCTCACATTTGAATCTGATTCAAGCTCTCTAAGTGGAAGTATATGCTTCCTACCTGAGAGAGAATCGGGTTCAAATCTTGCGGGGACCTTCTGTAAGTATTCTTTCACGTTTTTCATTCGTTTTTATCGTTAAAGTCAAACTGCGTTTGACTTTCTGCATTGACTAGTTTATGGTCAATGCGAAGTTCGTTTAACTTCATAACGTGAACATAATCACGATGTTTATAGTCCCTAGTGACTATACCTACTGATTACCACGTTATCTAGGCTCAGTGACGAGTCGTAGTTTCGGCCAAAATGCGTTTCTCGCGTATTTTGTAACCAAACTACTCTAGGGTATTAAAACCGTTTGTTTTAATACCAAACCTGTTTTCTAACTTTGTTAAACATGTTTCAACATGTTTAGCTCGTCACTTTTTAGATTAGTGTTTATGTAGGGTCGTAAGGTAAGCGATCTAAACAATCGCTTATACTTTCGAACCCGACCCATTTGGTCGATCATTAGGATCCGACCAAACATGTTTAGTGACCATAGTTGTATAGGGAATAACCTTCCGAGGTTATACCTTATGGTCACTTCGTTTAAGTAGTTGTATGATAAGTAGTTTATATGCCTTAGGTAAATTACCAAAATGCCCTTTTCATACATAATTGGTAAGCATATGTAACCTAAATTTTTGTCACATAACTGATTATGTAACATATTTAAACATGTTTTGGCATATAATACTTGTCATAGGGCTAGTTAGACGTCTCGAACGCGTTTTACGCAAACGACGCGTTAAAGTAGCGCAAGCTACCTAAACGGGTCGTGATGGGTCGTAAGCACTTAGGATAGGTTTATTTTAGTATGTAGGCCTTGTTAAACCATATCATATGAGTTCCCACGCTCATTTGGTTTACGAGACCTCATACTATCCGATCTCCCGATTTAGGTCCGGTTTATTTACGTAGTTATCTATACTAGGTGCCATTTGATTCCGGGACTCCTCTAGCTTGCTTGGTAGTTGCTCAAGACTTCTAAGCACTCTCAAGTGAGTACATAGTCCCCTCTTTTACTGTTTTCAACTGTTTTGGGGTAAAGCATGTGTACCTATCTGTTATTTTCATGATTTCAAAGTATAATTGATTATACATGTTAGTACTTATCTTTTGACAAACTAAATGACTATCTATGGTTTAAACACTGATTTTTCAAAGATTATAAAATTAATTGTTGGAATAGTACTTATTTTTGTTCACCAGACCGGTTGGTAGTATGATATAGCGCTATAGGATTTGACACCCCATTCCTGTTGTCATGGAATGTCTGAAACCAATTTGTTGCTCCATCCAAATAGGGATTGCCTTTGTGGTATTTCTATAGTCTCAAAGGTGTATTTTGATACACTAGGTCGAATGAATTCTTAAATCACATTATTTTTGTATATTAAGTTATACTCCCAAAAGTATAGTTTGATATGCTCTCATATGGGATATTGTACAAAAACCAACATATATTTTGTTAATCATTAAAACATAGTTTGATATGTTATCTTCATAATCCAAAGCATAGTTTTAATATGTTATTTTCAAACCAAAACATAGTTTAATATGTTATTTATAAATCCAAAGTATACTTTTGATATACTACTGAAAACTTATTTATTTTACCAACTAAAGTATGGTTAATATACTATTTACTTAATGACTGGTTTTTGGTTAGTGTTTAGATAACGGACGGGTGTAATGTGATGAAAACATGGTAGATACGCCGCTGGTACTTCTTATATATAAGTGTTTTCATGCATCACATACCGTGACGTTATTTAGTACACTTGGGTTAACGGTTTTGGAACTGAAATATATTCTAATATATTATTTATTCGATTTTCTTAATCAAAGTATATTTTCATATATACTATAAACCTTTTTATCAAAATATTGTTTTTCAAACAATATATTTTTATACAAACTTATTCTACTTACTTATTTAATTTCCTATGTATATTATTTTTATATCATCTGATTTCTTATAAATGATTTATAAAAGAAAACCTTTTTCAAGGATCATGACTACTTTTTCTTAAACATTTTTCCTTAAACTTATAAGTCATGAATCCTAAATCAATAAAACCTATGTATCTCACAGGCATTTTTATGCCGACGTACCAATTTTTACACATGTTTCAGGTGCTGCTTTGTGATGATTGTTGATACATGCTACACTTAGGATCGACTCGTGCCTTAGCGACATTAAAATTTGAAAGACAATATTTGATTAATTTGATTTGTATTAAAACAATGAGTTCATTTATTCAATAAAACAAAATTATTTGATCCATGGTTGTGAAACAATGATTCTGTTAAAACACTCCCCGACGTTTCCGCCACGTCTGTTGTTTTACGTGGTCGGGGAGTGACAGAAAAGTTGGTATCAGAGCCAATGGTTATAGGGAATTAGGTTATTAGTAATTTTTGACCTAGACTATAACCTTCCTAGGACCCTAACACAAGTTATCTTCAGTTTAGTTTTAAAACAATACCGTCACTTATTCTTAGGTGACAACCATAATAAGAACACAAATTTCTATCCCGTTTTGACACTAATCATCTGTTCTAGGATGATTTATTATATGGTTTTGAACCTTTTAAGTTTTCAAAATCCCGTCAAAGTTTGGTCTAAATAATGAACACGTGCAAACTGGAAGGGTGGATGCCTGTACCCTGAGTTTTCTGTCTAAGGCTAGAGTGTTCGTACAAATCCGCAGTATCGGACCAGTCACTCTTACCTGGGAACTCTTGGGGTGAGTGTCCACTTATAGGCGAGCATGTCTTCGCGATACATTATTTTTGACCTATTTACTTTGATTAATCACCGTGGTGTTTGTTGCTTTGTAGTAACAAACAAATGACCACCATCTTTGCTTTCATCAATTTGTTTCATCTCATTCTTTTCGTCTAATCCTCTCACTTGTTTTCCTTCCTGTTTCCCCTTTTAGAATGCCTCCTCGGCGCGAAAATCCGCTCTCAAATGCCGAAATCGCAGATATTCTGGCACAACACATGGCTGCCGCACTCCCAAACATTATAGCTCAAGTGAACCAAGCCAATAACAACCATAATGCTCCATGCAATTTCAAAAGCTTCAATTCAGCTAACCCACTCAAGTTAGTGGTTCTGAAGGGCAACTGGGCTTCTACAGTGGTTGAAAGCATTGAAAGTACATTTCGTCATGTTCAATGTCCAGACAATCGGAAAGTCGAGTTTGCATCCAGTGTATTTCAGAAGAGGGCTCTCACATGGTGGAACGGAATTATGAGGGACCGTGGTGCTGAGGTCGCATTAGCACAAACTTGGGCTGAGCTTAGGGCTCTTATGATGAGGGAGTTTTGTCCTCGTCATGAATTGAGGGCTTTAGAAAGGGAATTTGATGACCTGAAGCAAGACAGCGGTGAGCATCGCGCCTATACTGACCGCTATGAGGAATTGAGCCTGCTATGTCCTGCTATGGTTACACCTGTGGATAAGGCGATTGAGAAATATATTGATGGTCTTCCTGACCTAGTTCAGGATATTGTTACTGGCAGCAATCCTACTACTGTCAGACAAGCCATTGAATTGTCTGCCACCTTAACTGAATCCCACATCAGAAGAAAAAGCTTTTTCGAAAAGGCGACCCAAGACCATCCGACAAGACTGCTCCAGCTGAGCCAAAGGAAAAGCAGGTTGAAGGATCCAAAAAGAAGAAGCGTAAGGCTTCTCAAAACTGTGCCATCACTGCTCAAGAGAAACAGGTTGCACCAAACCAGCCAGCACAACCTCGTAAAAGGCAAAACTATGTTGGTACCGCACCTTTGTGCAACAAGTGCAACCGTCATCATCTGGAGCAGGAGCAGTGTCACAAATGTACCCACTGTGGGCGGTTGGGACATTTGATCAACGTCTGCCGTTATGCAAATCAAGCTGCTGCAAACCCTGCTGCTGTTCAAGCACGATTCCCACCGGGGTCATGTTATAACTGTGGTGACCTTACCACTACAGAAACAATTACCCAAAACTTGTTAACATACCTCCAGCTCATGGACGAGCATTTAACATCAATGAGGCAAACGTAAACAATGATGCAGCAGTGAACAATTAGTGTTTTGTTATTTCCTTTGGTTGTTATCTTTGACATTTCAAGACAATTCGGTTGTTACATAAATAAAGATTTGTTGTTTTTATTTCTGCAAAACTGATGCGATTGTGTGAATGTTTTGATGCAACCTTATGATGTCAACATAAAGACGAGCTACTCGTGTGGTTCTGTCATTTTTTGATCACTTCTGATCTCCCCAAGAACCTTAAATGCTCGTTTCTTTTAAGAAACAAAGCCAAACTCCTATTAAAAATCCTTCTATATCCATAGATAGATTCTTAGAATGATTAAAGTGCCAAATGAAATCCACGGATTAGATTCCTGGTGTGCTTTAATTATCCGTGTCCAAAGATAACAAATTAAAGATTAAGTTAACTAATTATGTGATTATGTGCTTATATGTTCTCTTATATGTTTTGTGTGATCCATCCAAATCCTCATAAAATCTTCCATATCTTATATGAGGGATTCATAGTAGGATATCCAAAGGTACTATCTTAAATCCTTAATGGACTTCTACGTTGTAGTAAAGTCCCTTGGGTTTTAAAGCACTATACTATAATTGGACCCCTTGAGTGGTCTAGTTAAACAGATTGATTTGAAAATCTGGTTAGAAATATCATGTGATGATATAATTGAAAAGATCCCTTAAAGTGGTCTATTTAAGGAGATCGTACGACGGTCTAGTTAAGGAGATCATGTGTTCATCTAGTTAAAAAGATCGTTCATTGATCTAGTTAAAAAGATCCTTTGGTGGTCTAGTCAAATCGCTTCATGTTTATTCAATTGATTTTTCCGTTACGCATTATGAAATGAACTGTGTGGACTGTGCAAGGAATTACGTAATTATGGAGGCCTACATAATTATGGAATTCAGTGCACAAAAACCACAAGAAGTTTTGTCATGTGTTAAGACCTATAGTGACAAGAGTAATGATACGGGAGAAGTCTTGGACCTTGACCGATGTCATTTTATCTTACACTCCCCAATTCTGATTTCAAGCACA